>NW_025110003.1:96734-196402 GCF_011392965.1 Frieseomelitta varia | reverse complement strand
CCGAACCAGTCTTCAGTTTTATCACGAAAATATACGCTTTGTTGCTAACTGAAATTCCTGTGTAGAATTATTCGCCTACACAGGTAATAGAGTTCAATCAAATTAAAATTAAAAAATAGGTAATAAGATTTACAAAAAAAATTGAAGAATAAGTAATAAAATTTAATCAAATTAAAATTCAAAAATAGATAATAAATTTTACAAAAAAAGAGTAAAAAAATAGGTAATAAATTTTCTCTTTTAATCTAAATAGATATTAGCTACAGATAAACATTTTTGGTTAAGTATTTAAAGCTTCAGTGTAACTATTTAAAATTCGTTTCAAATTTGAAGCAATTTTTAAACATTCTCTTCCGAAGAAATCATCAAAAATAACACGTGCTACACAGACACTCAACATAGCTCAAGACTATACAATGTGTTAGCGATACATATCACTGACAATATAAGATAAGTGGACGTACTTCAGACTCAGCCTGTCAAATTAGAAATTTCTAAATATTTTTGTTCACAACTCGCAAGTATAGAATTCCCAACTAAACGTCCCATAAATTTTAGTTATCTTCAACTGTGAATGAAGAGCTCTTTCACACAATGACAATTGCCATATCATAAACATATTGTGCATATCCAAAGTATCGTGCAGATAGATTGTGAGAGGGCTGTTATCTCACTCAAATCATTCTCACGAGTCTGAAAATCTCTTTCGTACTTCTTGATCTTGGTCTTGACACGCCAGGAATTTAAAAAAAAAAAAAAAAAAATAAATAAAATACATGTAGCTAGAAATAATCTAGTAACAATAATCGTTTCACGTGTGATATTGCTGGTCTAGAATTTGTATCTGCTTTTCGGATAATAGAGGATCTGGACTAATTGCGAGTATTGAAGATCCGTACTTGATAAAAGTGTGAAATTTTGGAAACGTAGTTTATCCGTTAATAAATTATCACGCTTCAATGTAAAAATACGTATCCTAAAAGTACAGCAGCTATTGATAAAAATAAAATTGAATTTCCAATTGTTCATACGTGTGTTGTGACTTAAATGAATAATAAAATAAATTTCGTCTAACATTTCGTGAAGATAAATTAATAAGAAATAAAATGATGCACCATTATGTATGAATTAATCGAATTATTTCATCCTGAATTAATATCTTTTATAATATGAGAAGTTCTTTTAAATTAATATTTGAATAGTGAAAATAAACCTGAAATAATTTGAATTAATAAGAATATTCTTAATATTGATCCAAAATATCACATATAATTAATACTAATAGTTGATAACTATTGTTGATAAAGTGTCGATAACAAATGACATAAAGTATTGACTAAATGTTGATAAAGTGTTTTTCAACAAAAATATATTAATATTTTTACCAACCAAAATCAAATATATATATATATATATATAATAATTATATTTAATAATCAAATATATATATATATAATAATTATATTTATATCAAATATATATATATATATTAATAATTATATTTAAGTTTGTTTTTAATTATTTTTAAAATATATGTATATATTTTAATATATTTTAAATAATAAAAATATTAACATTAATATTAATATATCAACAAATGAAAACACCCTTTGACAATAGAACAATCGTATCTAAATTATTCTACATACAAGTCATTATAATTTAAATGATAATTGAAATAAATAGATCTACACAACTATATGTTTCTGTCCAAACAGAAATTAATATTAATTTTAAAACTCTGGAATTAGTCGTGTCAACGAGTTCGATTTTTTTATAATTAAAGTAAATAAAATTGCACAATTATTTATGAAACTTTTATAATGATAATTCTAACAAATAACGCATATTTCTTACAGGCAACATTTGTTATTCTAATTATTATTGTTGTTATTATAATTGTCAGTAGATTGAATTGAAACAACATTAAAATTACATTGATTAAAAAACCATTCGACCCTAATATCTCCCATAATGGTGTCACAAATTAGTACTTTTTTTACATATTTTGGCAATTCAAATCATCAGCATTCTAAATACTGCATTTTTTTCTAGTAATTGGAATTTTGGTTCTTTGAATACAATGCACAATATTTATTATGTCGTGTACAATATGCAGAATGCTTTATAACTGATAGTACAATTGTGAAAGATAAGACAACCAAATCAAAGATATAGACTTGTCACTTCTTTTGTCATACGGTTACAGTTACGCTCAAAAATCTTAGGACACTTTTATTTTTTAACACTCAGTATTTATCGACATAACTTAACGATTGAATTATTAATATTAATTTTTAATACACAGTATTTACTTAATATGAATTATCATGTGTATTTCATTGTATATATTTCATAATCAACGTGTAATATAAAATATTGAGTGTTTATTGTATAAAGTACGTTTTATATTTACTGTATTTAATTAAATTATTAAACGTACAACAATTTATATTATATAATTATTTATATTTATTTATTTATATTTATTTGTTTGTGTTATATAATCATTTATATTCACAGGTATGAATATTTTTGTAACAACGGGTAACAAACACTTCAAATGTGTTTTTTTTCTCAAAAAATATTTCGTTTTATAATATTATTATTCATATTATTATTATTTTATAATATTTTATTTTTTGTACTGCTCGATTGATCGTAGGTATGAATATTTTTGTACAACGGATAACAAAAAACTTCAAATGTGTTTTTCTCAAATCTATATTTTTATAACCGATTGACTTAAAATTTGGAATCTTCACCGGAAGATCTGTATCTGATGTTTTTTTTCTATTTATTTTTACCATTCAAAAGACAAAAAAAAAAAAAAGAACAAGGAAAATCGATAATTCAACTTCAAAATGCTACCATTTTTTTCAATTTTCGAAATTTCGCTGTTTCCGTGGTTCATGCGATAGCTACATTTATACCAATTAAGTCAGCCATTCGAATCCATTTTTAAAAACCAATGCTATTTACCCAATGCTATTTAATTTCCACACAACCTTCATTAATTTCGTTAAAACAAAAATTGTAAATACCCTTCAAGTACGAGTAAATTTGGCAAATTTGCGCGAAAACTGCATACAAAAATGTACGACGGTTTCCTTAGAAAAAAAAAAAATCCCTAAAAAATCGATTTTATACGAGCCTAATTATCAAAATACCTCGTTAAACCCGGGAAAACACCGTGTGTAAAAAGTTTCCCGAGTCGTCAGAAGACGAGTCGTTCGTTCCACGGAATGGCATGTGAAATACAAGGAAACCAAGGACTAGAAATTGCCTAGGATCCGCACACGTAATCGATCGTACTCGCATCGACGATTAGCAATCGGTCGGATCAGAGTCGTTCCTCCCCGGGCAAGCACGTGATCCGGTAAATATCATCGACTGCGTTTTTTCCCGTTTTTCACGTCTATCTTTGCTCTGACGCAATCGCTATAGGCGACATTACCGATAAAATCATAACAACGTTTACACACGTCGTCGTTACTGTCGGCTGTGAATCAACGAACGAACACTGTTGCAGCACTGTTTGAGTGCAATGGTCGACGCGACGTTTCGATCGGAGCAACGTCACTGATGCTAGATATACGTCTTTAGATACGTCTAGATCCGTTGCAGCAGCGCGTCGTGAAAACAATTGGAATTTACGTAAGAACGTCGAGCCGTAATCCGGTTCCGTTATGACGAAAATGAATTCCCAGTGAATCCTGCTTGCATTTTTTTTTTTCAACTGCACGCTCTTTCTCTCTCTCTCTCTCTCTTGCACGAGGAAAAAGTTGAAAATCGAAGAAGAGGGGGAATTTCTTCTAAATTTTCTTTCTTGCTAAGCGAAACTTTCCGACAATTACTTCCAAAATTAGTCATAAAGCATATGTAAGAAGATAAAAATTTGGTGAAGATGGAAAACTGTTTTACCTAAAATGAAAATTGTCAACAATAATTTGATTTTCAATAATATTTAAACAGTCTTTAGCATTAACTGCAGGTTCAGATTTACATATTACGTATAATACAGGTTGTCCGTAAAGTGTCTTTACAATTTCAAAAATTTATTACAAAGGCAAATGAAAAATAAGATGAGTGGAAATTATTACAAAATGAGACGTATATATTTAAGTTTTTTTTTCTTGCCTCTTTAATATACCTATATACAGGCACCGTTAGTTGCACGAAGCACATCAAGTCGATGCTCGATTTCTTACACGATCGATGTTTTTATCAGATATTCTCAGTCGTCCACTGTCTCCAGAAATTTCTTTTGCCACGCACGAATTGATGGACGTGACGGTGGATCCCTTCCATACTTCGTTCTGAAGTCTTTCGCCGAGTCTGCAGACCCGATTTCGTTTCAATAAACCGTGACACGCACTGTGCCTTCTCTCGTAGAGTAGCCATTTTGTAAAAGGTTCATTTAACAGTATCTTATTCATCGACATGGTATCTGAAATGCAATGTGATGAAAACCTTGATAACCACCGAGTAAATAGAACAAATCCGATGAAGATATCTCATCAATTGCTTGTGTAATAAATTTTTGAAATTGTAAAGAGACTTTATGGACACAATTACACGTTAATCCAAATAACACTATTAAAATGTAAAATACGCATTATTAACGCATTATTAAAGCTTCAGCCGACATACTGATTACACAGTTAGATCATGATGACAATATACAGGGTGGTTTCGTAACTTGGCAGCTGATTGTAAAATAATGAAAAAAAAAAGCCACGTAAATACATGTCCTATCTGTCATCGTTTATGAGATGTAATGAATTTTATAAACAGAGCAAACTCTAGTAAGCTAGTTTTACCAGGAATGGTACATTCAATTTTCATGATAATCATAACTGGGATGAAGAAAACCCACGTGGTATTGTGCATTCAAGACATCGACATCAGTTTAGTTTAAATTTAGTATGGGCAGGAATAATTGATAAATTTTCAATTGGACCTTTTTCTCTTGATGAGAAGCTAACAGGCACAAAGTACGTTGATTGTTTGAGCACGCGTTTACACGAAATATTAGAGGAAGTTCCAGTCGATATTAGATTATTCGTACGTGGTTTATGCATGATGGAGCTCCGTCGCATTTTAGCCGAATGGCTAGGCAATTTTTAAATCGACACTTTGCAAATAAATGGATCGGTCGTGGAGAGGTCCTGTTGCACGGCCTGCTCGTTCTCCGGATTTGAGTCCATTAGATTTTCATTTGTGGGGACATTTAAAATCTATTGTATACGCAACATCGATTGAAAATGGTGAAATACTACGAAATAGATTAGAGCAAGGCTTGCGACAAATTCGAGAAACACGAGGAATGATAGAGAGAATAACCAGATGAATGACAAGAGGCGTGCAGGCCTTGTCTTCAAATGCAAGATGGTGCATTTCGAGCATCTTTTGTAAAAGTAATTAAAACAGAAAATTCATTATATCTCATAAACGAGGACAGATAGGACTTTTTTCATTATTTTTAGGCAATCAGCTCCCACAAAGGTCCCACAAATTACGAAACACTATTTTCTCCCGGCAAAATTGAAAGAGCACAATCCACAAGTGAAAACAAGGGAAGAAGTATAGTTGTGTAAAGTTTGTTTGTAAACGCCTTGCTTACAATATTGCAGATAAATATTGCACACACGCATACAGGTAAAAGTATTATCGTTTCAAAGTTTGATCGCCGTGATCCTTCGACTTCTATTTATGGAATTATTAGAATTCTACAGCAACAAGCGTGTATGAAATAAGAAATGAGTAATTATTAATACAACGAATCAGTATATTTCAGTTGCCGAGTAAAATTTTCAAGAAATTCAAAATGTATGTACATGCATAATCAGTTCCGTATTGCTATTCTATGTTGCATCAATGCAGAATATGGTCATATTGAAACGTGAATTTAAACATTTTCAGTGACACTCAGTCAGGTTCCTGAGTTGAATGTAATTACGAGTCTTGATAATAAACACAAGTTATTGTCATTCATTCATGTTGATTGTCATTTGTTGTTGAAATTTTCATTTCTTTGCCTTCAAGATCATCCAAAGATCATGGTATACTAGGTCGTTGAATTCGTCTAGATACGAGCTACAATGCTATCGAGTGAAAAATATAAAGTGAAAAATTAAAGAAAAACGAAGGTGACCTTGACAATTATCGGGAAAAAAATTTTTTGGAAATTTTCTTTTTATTACATTGTATAGCCAATCGAAAACTGATCAACTTTTGTTGAAAACATTTTTTTAGATTTTGTTACAATGTTCATTAGATTGTTTATATTGTCACAGATTGTCACAAGTTATTTGAAAAATCGTGAAAAGTGTTACGTGGGACACACCATGTATATATAAAAGAAACACAGAAAGAAATAGAATAAGAAATATACAAGGGAGCATAAAATTACTAAGAATTACGAGAAATCGAGGCAATCAAAGGCAAGTATATACAAATGTAAATATAAGTATAAATGAAACCGTGTATTATTATTCACTACGCACATATTATACATATACATGTTATAATTTATATTTATTTGACATTTATCATACTTATTATATTAATATCATTTATTATTTTTAATTTGAATAAATTTTTTTCAATAAATAAAAAAAATTAATTTAGAAAAAAAATTTCATCTGAATGTGGTTTCAAATCCAATTTCTAAATTTACGTTACCATTTTCAATATATTACCTTTTTTTTTTTTTTAAATCAGATTATTATTTTTAATTTTTGATGTTGAAATTACTTTATTAATTCCTGTAATTTTCTAGTTGAAATATTCAAATTTTTTTTTATATAATTAATATAATTTTATTATTTATTATATATTAATTTTATTACATTACATTATATATTAATATAAAATTACATATTATATATATAGGGTAATACTAAATGCACAAAACATGTTATTGCACACAAATCATTTGTTCATCCATTATATCAGGATCAAGTTCAGATAATAGCCAAAAATAAGATTTGTATTAGATAAAAGCCTAAAGTACAAAAAAAAAAAGAAAAAAAAAATCAATGAAAGAAAAAGAGAGATTTTTCTTAAGAAAATTCGAGAATATTCAAACGTTGACATTTCAATGTCAGTATGTATATATATATATATATTTTTAAAAGGAAACTATTGCTTATTTATTTTGTACTTCAAATTGCTCGGCACATGATGCAACCAAGCATACGTTTTTACATAATAATTTATCGAATATTTTTGTAGACGTTTGTAAACGTGCCTCGTCCGATAATAATGATACAGAGCTTAATTTGGATATTCGATAATTTAATCGAACATTTGTGAATGTTTTAATAGCGATAATTTTGTAATTTTATGAATCACGGTTTACAGTTTCGATTTATATAAATTACTACGTAATTTGTGTATATTTATCTACATAGACGCACAAAGATTTGAAAAATTGCATCACTCCAACCATACACAGAGCGGCAATGACACAATCAAGCAACAAATGATTTTTCGTGTCAAAAATAAGTAAAAAAAATAAAATACATATATATATATAATACTTATTTCATTTGAGGCTTAATTTCGAGCTTGAAAATTTATCAAGTATACTTGAATCTCACCAACAATTCTACGTAGCAAAGTACAATTCGTTTAAGGTGCTTCGTTTTCGAAAATATCGAATTTGAAGCGTGCAATTTTTAACGAAACGTCTTCAAAGTCTATTTTCTAGAAAATGAAGTTTATTTTTCTAAGTGAAAAAAATTTTATTTATTTTTATGCGTAGAAAAGCGCCCTAATCATTCTATTATGTCTAGAATTAATCAAACTCAAAATGTTATAATTTTCAGAAAGCTAAAGTTGAAATCTCCACCGTTTTATCTATCATCTACAACCCAATATACCATTTTACATATACATGGTATATAATATGAAATAAATAAGTATATAAGTATAATATAAATAAGTATATAACACCAGTATATAGGTATAATATAAATAAGTATGTAATATAAGTGTATAAGTATATATAAGTATAAAAGTATAATATAAATAAGTATATAATACAAGCATACAAGTATAATATAAATAAGTATATAAGTATATAATATAAGTGTATAAGTATATATAAGAATAAATTACTAATTAATTGATGAAAGAATTTCAGAACATAATGAATACACATGAAATGAAGTTGACACACTTCAGTATTTAATAATAATTGTGCCAATAATTATAAAAAATACGAAACAATGGATTTATTCGATATTCTGCATTTAAATTAAAATGTAATAAAGTTAGTTTAGGAAACTCACAGATCGAATCATGTACATATTCTACTATATCCTTCTACATATATATAAACATAAATATACACAATTTTACACACGTATAAATATACAAATATACAAGATCTTAAATAACTCGGAAAATAGAATATATAATAATTTCGTGAATAATCTGGCGAGATATAATAATCTAAAAAAAATCAAAATAATAATAATATAATATAACATATATTAATAATAATAATATATTATATTAATATTATATATTATATAATAATATTATTAAAATAAATTTAATAATATTAGTAATATTATTACAAGTGAGTATTACACGGTATGTATGTATTACAAATCTGATAAAATTATAGTAAATTATAGAGATTATTAAATCTAAAAAAATTAAAATTTAATAATATTAATATTACATTATATTATATAATAAAATTTTTAAAATAAATTAATAATATTATTACAAGTGAATATTACACAGTATGTACGTATTACAAACCATAAATCTGATAAAATTATAGTAAATTATAGAGATTATTAAATTTAAAAAAATCAAAATTTAATAATATTAATATTATATTATATTATATAATAATATTATTAAAATAAATTAATAATATTATTACAAGTGAGTATTACACAGTACGTATGTATCAAAACCATACATTTGATAAAATTATGTACGTATTACAAACCATAAATTTGATAAAATTATAGTAAATTATAGACACGCGATTGGAACTTGTATTAAAATTCTGCCATTTCACCTATCATCTACTACATCATAAAATTATCACTGAACAAAATTCGACAAAATTCGAATCTTAAATTAACAAATTAAGCCACTTTCAAGATTATTCCATTAATAATTTAGCGAGATACATAACAATGTTATATACATAATTGAAGATCGGATAAAGGTCGTTCTGACGTAACCGATAATGAGTTTAATCAACGATTGAGCAATTAGAAACCGTCTTTCATTACGTTTCGAAAATACTCCATACTGTGTAGACGCGAAGATTAATTAGGTAGAAACGCCAAGGAATCATTGACCCCTAGTTGGCGACTACCGCTATCGAACAAATTAAACAAATGGAATAAATAGATAACGCTCTCAGACATAGCAATGTGCGTTAAATACCAGAACAAGCGAAGTATAATACGTGCAAATATACTTCATTTACAATTCATTTACTTTACTTAATTTATTATTTTATTTCACTCATTTTACGCTATTTTCACTTTGCTTACTTATTATGTGAAGTTTACTTTGCAACATACTTTCTCTTTCTATTTTTCTCGCTTCACTGCATTTATTTTACTTTATTTGCTTACTCTATTTATTTAGTATTAAGTTTACTTAACGATATACCTTTTTTTTTCTATTTTTACTTTATTTGCTTACTCTATTTATTTACTATTAAGTTTACTTAACGATATACCTTTTTCTTTCTATTTTTACTTTATTTGCTTACTCTATTTATTTACTATTAAGTTTACTTAACGATATACCTTTTTTTTCTATTTTTACTTTATTTGCTTACTCTATTTTTACTTTATTTGCTTACTCTATTTATTTACTATTAAGTTTATTTAACGATATACCTTTTTTTTCTATTTTTACTTTATTTGCTTACTCTATTTATTTACTATTAAGTTTATTTAACGATATACCTTTTTTTTCTATTTTGACTTTATTTGCTTACTCTATTTATTTACTATTAAGTTTACTTAACGATATATCTTTTTTTTCTATTTTTACTTTATTTGCTTACTCTATTTATTTACTATTAAATTTACTTAAAGATATACCTTTTTTTTCTATTTTTACTTTAGTTGCTTACTCTATTTATTTTCTATTAAGTTTATTTAACGATATACCTTTTTTTTCTATTTTTACTTTATTTGCTTACTCTATTTATTTTCTATTAAGTTTATTTAACGATATACCTTTTTTTCTATTTTTACTTTATTTTTACTTTATTTGCTTACTCTATTTATTTACTATTAAGTTTATTTAACGATATACCTTTTTTTTCTATTTTTACTTTATTTGCTTACTCTATTTATTTACTATTAAATTTATTTAACGATATACCTTTCTTTTCTATTTTATGTACATATATATTATCTTTGATTCTAACTTTTCCCTAATCGATCTCGGCATGTTCCTTATTTTCAACTTTGTTTAATTTATTAACGTATTTTTATTTTATTCCTTTCTCTCTTGCATTATCTTTCGCTATATTCTTTCCATAAAATAAATAGTCTTGTGAATTTTATGAATTTTCAAAAATATATTCTCTAGCGAAAAGAATTTCATATTTCCAATTTTAAATAAATAAATAATTTCGAATAATATTATAATTTTAAGTAAACAAATAACTTTAAACAATATAAAATAAATATAATTTTAAAATATTATTTTGAAATCTTACTGTATCGAGTAAAAATATTTGATTTTCACTTCGTTTTCAGTAATAAATATTTATTTTAATTTATTTTATTTTATTATTTACAATAATAAATATTTAATATTTATATTAAATATTTGTCTTTTCATCCCTAACGCAATTTTACTACTACTGTCAGTTTACGATAATAAAGAGTTATTCAATCAGTTTTCGACATAATCAATACTTGATGAAATTGCAGCATTACATTTGATGTAATGTATCGAAGAAATTAAAGATGTATTTAGATGTAATTAATTAACAAAAAAAAATTAAACAAATACTTTTTGATACAAAGGATCTACGAATATATATTATATAATATAAGAAATATCATTAAGAATCGTATTACGAAAATACTGAATACTGAAATGTAAAACTATTTATACCGAATGTATAAAGTGTTAAGATGTTTGAACGAGAGTCTGCGCAAAAAAAAAAGTTAGAACTAGTTTTTAATAAAACAACAGGTTACGATATGATACTTCAATCTTTTCTCAAGGACGGATAAAATATAGATAAAAAATAAAAAAAGATATTTAGTTTACGCGATCGCGTATCTTCCTTTGTTCCACGCCAGACAATACAAACTTATCGGCTTATCGAGCACGGCTTTTTTTTTCTAAACTGTCTAACACGTATCATCGCGAGGCAATTTTTTTCTGCCCCCTTTTGCTGTTAACCGATTAACGAATCACCGATATTCGCCGGTTTTGCAACTGTGCGTGTCATTGGCGAGGTCACGCGCCACGTTTCATCAAGTTCCATCGAAAATCGTTGTGAAAGAAAACGAGAAGAAATTCGATTAATCGCTCGGCGATTTGAACTCCGCGACAAAATGTTACAAGACACTGTGTGTAAAATTATACAAACCTGTGCTATAAAATGAACTTTTTTTCCTATCTGCACGTACATGGAGTTGTTTCTTACTCCTTCAAGGTGCAATCTTTTTGTCGAGTGCGGGTTTAAAGTCTCGTCGACAGCACGACTGCGTGAACAAACTAAAGAAAGTGAAGTGAAATAAATAAAATATTCCAAGGCAAAATTCCAAATGTTGTCAATGCTCTTTGAATAAAATGTTACTTTCAAAGTGTTACGTAATTTTAAACGAATAACTTAAATAATATTATAATTTCAAATAAATAAATAACTTTAAATAATATAAAATAAATATATTAATTATATTATAATTTTAAAATCTTACTATTTATATCGTAAAATATTTTATTTTCAATTCATTTTCAGGATAAAATATTGTTTTAAAAATGTAATATAATTTCAAATGAATAACTTAAATAACATTATAATTTCAAATAAATAAATAACTTTAAATAATATGAAATAAATATAATTTTAAAATCTTACTATATCGAGTAAAATATTTTATTTTCACTTTATTTTTATAGTAATAAATATCTCTTCAAATAAAATATTGTTTTAAAAATATAATATAATTTTAAATGAATAATTTAAATAATGTTATAATTTTAAATAAATAAGTAACTTTAAATAATATAAAATTTTAAAATCTTACTATATCGAGTAAAATATTTTATTTTCACTTCATTTTCGGTAATAAATATTTACAAGTCACTACCACTACTATAACTATTTACTATTCACTCATTTCAAATAGTATTTTATCCAGCTCCGAATATAACACATAATTGCTGATACAGTGCTTTCAAATAAATAGCAATTTATTGAATATTCAAATATTTCCCTGCACGAATGATAAGAGGAATATTCATTTCAAATAACTATTTCAAGTTCAAAGATAAATATGTTTCCCTTGTAAAATCAAAATAAATGTCAAATAATATTTCAATCAATAGAAAAAGAGATAATTATTTCAAATAAGCAAATAGAACCCTATATAGAAAATAATCTCTATAAATGTATATTCGTATTTCATTTGAAATACTATTTCACCCAACATGCCAGTGACACGTCACATTTTTATATCTCGACAAAGGTTTCTGCTTTTGTTAATCATCTGAATATTAGATATAGTAAAAAAATATGGGTCTCTATTTGAAAATTTTAATGTCAAGGTCAACAAGGTGACGTCGCAACATGTAGTCTTTAATACCCTATAACTTTTATTCGACAGGTCTTTTCGTATCAGTCACATTTTTCGAAATATTTAGGCCAGAATTGGCCATTAGTCGAATAAATTCTTCGAATAAAATTTTATATAGTTAAAAAATATTATATAGTTAAATATAATAGTATACAATTATTATATAAAATATTATATATTTAAATATAATAGTATACAATTATTATACAAAATATTATATAGTTAAATATAATAGTATATAATTATTAACTATATATAATTTATATTAATAATAATGTAATATTATAAAAAATATTCGAAAAGTATCGAGTAAAGGAATTTCTACTGTGTTCTAAAGAAACATTCTATTTTTTAATTATTGTCGTTCAAGTTGTAATGATTTAGGTGTATCATCTGTAAATAAAAGCTTGTACATTTCATTATACCACATATACTATATAATTGTTTACTAGTATTACTATAGTATACCATAAGTATTACCATATAATTGTAACACATTACATTAAATTACTATATATACTATAATTTATTACCATACATAATTGCAATACATTACATTATTGTATTATTTCATTTATCATTATTTATTTTCATTTATTTTTACTGTCATTTCAACCAAATTATTTATTTAAATTATTTGGCCATCATTTTACAAGTATTTCGTTCTACTATAATATTCTTACATTTTTTTATCTCTTTGATAGATATTGTGACATTTTTTATGTCTCGCAATGTTATGCCTCGATAGTGGTAACGTTCATCACTCATTCCTGAAATCCAATATCGCAAACTATCACGTGATTGACGAGCTGTTCAGGTAGCTTCGTTAATTACCAACATCGCCTGGCCATCGAGCAATTCCGAATGATGAACCAACCAAGTTGAAAAAGGGCCCAGTATCGAGAACACGGTCGTTATCGATACTCAAACACTAGCATCAATCACGATAAAAGACTTCATGACCCCGAGGCTCTCGAAGTTGCATCAGAACAACTCGGGACGTGTCTCTGCGAGTCATGGACTTCAGACTTCAAAATGGTCACGTTCACTCGATTAAACCGAGTAAGGATAGAAACGCCACGTCACGTTACACCACGCTAATCGACGATACATACTAACTTCCGCCGTGAGCTTGTCCTTCCTTCAAAAGGGAGACGTTATCACAGCTGGTTAAAATACATATGTCAAACAGTAAATAATGAACAATCCTGCTTATTTTTAAGTATAACTTTGAAAATAAAATACATTGGTGTATCAAGTATTTTCAAATATTTTATTTATTTATGCATGTGTAGATATGTTATGTGTGTAGTAGTTTATGTTTTTGAGATATTATACTCTTTGTATGCCACTTTGAGAAGTTTTCAGGTTTATATTTGCCTTGATTCCGTATTTCTGTCTTTGGATTTCTGTGGTGTGACATTCGTGCAGTATGTGGGTTATTGTTAATGGATGCACTTATTGCAATGAGTGCATGTGGGTGGTGTGGTTTTTTTGATTTTGTTCATGTGTCAGCTTGGTATGACAGGTTCTTAGGCATGTAATAATTATTCCTTCTTTCCTGTTGCTCATCAAGGTTTGCTGGTGAAAGTCTTGGATACTTTTGTGTAGTTGGGTGCTTTTAGTTGTTTTCCATGTATCGTTCCATTCATTTTTTAGCTACTTTTTTGCTGTGGATTATTTGGTCGTCGCAGGGGATTGGAAGATGATTGCGATTGTTAATAAGCGAGGGAACTGTGGCTTCTTTTGCTACTTTGCGTCGGCCTTTTCATTTCCTTCTATTCCTTGACGAGCTGGAATCCAGATGACTGTGGCGTTTGTGTTAGGTTGGTTGTGGTTTAGTTCTTGGATGGTGGATATTAGTTGGTTTTCTCGATCATATGATTTCGTTAGGGATTTTGTAACGCTCATGGAGTCGGTGTAAATGACGATCTGGGCTTCGTTATTTGAGTGTGCATATTTGATGGCTTCCAGGATGGCATAAGTTTCGGCTGTGAAGATGGATGATGAAGTAGGAAGATTTTGTGTTTTTTTAGCTTTTTCAGTGGTAATGGCGTATCCAACTTCAGTGTCCGTTTTTGACCCATCTGTGTAAATCTTGCTGTATTGGGAGTAATTGTTATTAAGTTCTAAAAATCGAGTTCTGTGGTCATTTGGGCTGAGGATTTTTTTGGGGAGTTCGGCAAGGCTGGTGTTAGTTGGGAATGCTTTTATCGTCCATGGAGGGATTTGTGGTGGTTTGCGTTCAATGGTGGGGTGGATTTTGAAAGTGGTGGATTTTGAAGCATTTTGGTAAGTCTGATATGGAAAGGGGAGGGAATTTTAGGTTTATTGATGTAGAAAGCTTTGTATCTATTGGAGAAGATGTTGTTGTAGGAAGGATTATTTGAAGTGGATGAGACTTTTAGTGCGTATTTAAAAGTTAGGAACTTTCTTTGGTTTCGAATAGTAGGCTGTTAATGGAGCATGTTCGGTATGCACCTGTGGCTAGTCTAAGAACTGTGTGGGAGATTGGATCTATTATTTTTTAGCTTTTGGCTGAGTTATAAACGGTAGAGCCGTAATTAAGTTTGGATCTGATTAACGCTCTGTATGTTTCTAGAAGAGTGTCTTTATCCACTCCCCAGTTATTATTGAAAAGGGTTTTTATGATGTTGAATCTTTTTATACAAGACTCTTTTAAGGTTTTTAGGCATAGCGCCCAAGATAATTTCTTGTCGAAGATGAGGCCTAATATTTTGATGGTGTCTGTAAACTTAATTTCAAGATTACTTAGATATAGTTTAGGTCGGGGGTTAAGTTTGGTGAATAGGATGCCTTTTTGGGTTTTTTTTGGGAGAAAATTTTAAGCCCGTTGTTTTTGACCAGTCCTGAAGGGTATCGATAGCTGTTTGTAAATGTTCGTTGATGGAGCTTATATTTTTTCCGCTACATGTGATGGTTATGTCATCCGCAAATATCTGAGTTTTTATTGGTGGCTTGAGGTTGATGGTGATGATTCCTATTAAAAATAGTGTGGTGCTCGCTCATTACTGATCCTTGTGGGACTTCGTTTTTGATTGTAACTGGTTGTGACAGAGATCCATTTGCTCTGACTTGGATTGATCTATTGGATAAGAAGTTGCTTATGAAAGATAGCATATTGCCATTTACTTTTACTCGATGAGGGAATTAATGATTTTGATTCTCAAGATTGTGTCGAAGGCATACGGCGACTATGTATTCTTTGTTGAGGAAGGCGTTACAGATATTTGTTTCCAAGATCGTTAGAACGTCTATGGTTGAACGGTAATGTCGGAAACCGTATTAGTTTGGGAATAATATTTTATTTGAAGATGTTTGTTGAAAACATTTGTATGTTGTTTTTGAAATATTTTACTTATTTAGTATAAGTAAGAAATATTTTATTTATTTAGTTTAAGTAATAAATATTTTATTTATTTATACATAGCATTATAATATTTTATTTACACACTATTTCAAAATAATATTTTATTTGAAGAGTGTTGAAAACATTTGGATTTTGTCTTGAAATATTTTATTCACTTTCATTCATTTTCTTTATTTCAACCATTATTGCTAATAATAATAATTCACGTTCGATATATTTCTTCAGTATAAATAATTTCTTCATCTTTCTGTGTATTACAAATCGAATAGCTGTTCTGTGTCCAAAAATTCCACTTGATCTTATTTCAAAGCGTTAAAGACTCTGATATGAATAGTTCTCGTAAATTCGTTTTTAAAGTGATTTTAGATATCATGCAATAGATAATAAATTCAAACGCGTGTTTGAATTTATTATCTAGTGCAAAAATTTTTCTTATGACTGAAACCATCGCGAAGCCTTGAAACTCATTATATGTACGATTTTTTTTCACCATTTTACTGAACTTTTAACTAGGATTTCCTGAATTGTTTTCATGTAATACTAATATTTAACCTATGATGAAAAAAAAATCGTCGTGGAAACTAATAATACAAATTATTTAATGCTTTCATACGGGTTTGAATTTTTTTCAAGGAAAAAGCAGTCTTATAAAATGATGGAAAAAAGAAAACGAACTTACAAATTCAAAGCAGAGATTTAAAAATGAGGCCATGTTATATCATCTTTTTCAAATTATCGACAATTTTCCATTGGTGCAATTCACTGCGTTTAAAAATGTTACAAGACCATATTCTCCGAGTAACATTTACAGCCAACGTTCCATCTGAAACGATGCAATTTCTTTTACAAGCAATTATTTCAAATATTTTATATTATATTTCAAGTATTTTAAATTTTTGTTACGACTATTTCAAGTGTTTTAAATTATATTATATTTCAAGTATTTTAAATTTTTGTTACGAACTTGCACCTGTAAAATTGCAAAATCGTATAAAAAGAATTTTCACTTACAAAATTATAGCACAAGAATAAATAAAAATAAAAATAATCCAAGATTTATTAAAAAAATAAATTGTAAAAATCTAGTATGGGTAAACGAATCAAGAATTCGAGTTTACAGATTATTAAGTATTAAGTGTTTCTAAACTCTGCTCAATTTATTTTGCAGAGGTTTCACAATTTTTGCCATCTCTCTATTAGATCTAAATGACTAAATACTAATTTATTAATACTTGACAATAATTTTTCCTTTCTTACAAATTACTTTCTTTTATTTTCACGAATTTTTCATTTCCACAGAAATAATTTCCCTTCATTTATATTAAATTCTGTTTAAACTACAAACCACAAATTTTTAAAATTTTTAATATTTGATTTTTGAGTATTTGATCATAACTCGAAATATAATAAAAAAAAGAAAGAAGAAGAAAAACTTGGATCAATAGTGCATGGCTCTTTTATATAAATTATCCAAATAATGGAGTCTTTATTATGATTTATTATGTAGTTTCTATTTAGATTTCACTTTTTCAATTATGTTCATAAAAATGTGACAATGCATAAAAATCTATAGACTATTAATAAACTTGAACGTTTAGAGTGATTTATGTACATTTAAAATTTATCGATTGCTCATTTATTCTTGAGTTTGTTTTTATTAAATATATATTTTTGTAATAAACATCTTGTATAACTTTTATATATAGGGTGTTTCCAATTCTACACGAAAGAACAAGTCTAAAAAGGAAGAATAAAATTTTTTCATTTCAAAGCTTCATTATCGAGTTTGAAAATCTATCGAGTACACTTCGTTTTAGCGAAGTTTAGGCTTGAAAGAAAACTTTTTGCATAAAATTTTCCGCCTTCGAGGAAATCAAGTTTGAAAAGTTATTGTCGAAGCAATTTTTAACGAGACACATTCAAAGTTCATTCTCTTGAAAATGAAACTTTAAATGAAAAAAAAAAAGTTATTCCGCGTTCATTTAATTCATTTTCGCACGTAGAATGATTTCGTGTCAATTATTCTCGCCTATCTTTCACGTCTAGAATTAGCCAAATTCAAGTATACTTGATGAAATTTTCAAATTCCATTTTCTCCAAAATGTAAACTTAAGTAAAAAAATTTTATTTCTTTGACTTATTTTTTCATATAGAGTCACTTTCTTTCTTAAATGAAATTTTTTCCACGGTTCAATCACTTATATATATTATTTTTACTGTATATAAATTTACTTATATATTATTTTATATATCATTACTATTATTTTTTATTTCTACCACAAATATTCTAACTATATACTACATACTCTATAACATACTATCAACCAACTATTCTGCAACTATTTCAACTATATACCACAAATATTCTTATTATTATAAATACAATTTCACATTACATATTTCAATCAATTAATCATTGTCAAAATAAATCAGTGACCTCGAGTAACTTTTAGGTTTTAAATCATCGCCTGATTAATTTACCTTTATATTTAAATCAATTACCAAATGCAATCACAATGATTGTAATCATTAATCAATTAATCATTTCCGAAACAAATCGATAATCTCGTTTAACCTTTGTAATTTGTAATTTTTAAATCATCGCACGATTAATTTTTCTTACGATCTGTAACGTTGCCATAACACGTGTTCAAATGTGTTAATTACCTAGAGTTGTGCTATTCGATACCTGCCGTATTATTTTCTGCATAATAGTATCTGTCCTCGTTGAATTTATAATAACTTATATTATTTATAACCATTTACCGTAATACTGCAACAAATGTTGATTTTTCTGCAGGTAATCGCAAATAATAAACGTGTAGTTTCTACGAAATACATACATACGTAAAACTAAACTACGTCACTAAAATGCAATCGTAATCAAAGGTGTAGTCATTTTGTGATTAATCGTAACAATTCGATTACAATAATTTTGATTACTTCTATTATTTGCTAATCAGCAATCATAATTAATATCTTGATTGAATGATCGATATTCTGCCCAACTCCGCCATAACCTATATTTATACTTAACCTATATTTATGCTTATAACCTACATATCTGGTTTTACCAATGGTTCTCCACATCCGATTCGCGTTAACACGGCCACCGTTTCCCAATCGCCGTCACAATCTCAATTTATATTCTGACGTATAACGACTCCGATCATCGTTCAGTGAAATGTGTCCCACAAGTTACACAAACACATTATACCACGTGATGCAATCCGCATAGAAAAAGCATATTCGAATCGACACGTGAAGACCTTTCCTTCGGGAATAATGTAAGTAGATACATGCTTCGAAAGAGAAGCGTGTTTCATAAACCATGTATTGTAACATAATCTCTCTATCGTGTAAATCTAAACACGATGTAAATGTAGATTTAACAAGATTTGAAGTATTGTATCTGTACATACATAATATATCTCTCTCTTGGCTTCTTTATATGTAACACAGGTATTGTATCAACGTTAGTTAATTATGTAATTGGTTCTTTTGATGACTTAATTTTTTTCGTTGGAAATTAAATGTCATTAATATTGGACAATTTAAACTAAATGTTTAAACTGTTGTAATTTTGGATGGAACAATAAAATCTGGACTCATTTTAAAGTTTCAATTATCTTAAAATGTATACCGCCTAACTCAAACATGCAATACACAGTAAATACTGAAAATAACTGAATAATTTTTTCAACATTGCAAATGAAATATTCCCAATTTCGAATAACTAATTTTAGTTGTGTTATTATTTAATACGTGTGCTAATGGCAATGTCATATGGAGATATTTTATTTTATTAAAGCTATCAATACATGGCAACATTTAAATCTAACACAAAACTAATTCAAGATGGCATCAATACAAATGTAATTAATGCAAACGTTAGAGATACAATATATAAGGTGACAAAAATATCTTTACGAATATTTCAAAAACTGTTTGCAACTGTTGTGTAGAGAAAAACATTATTCAGAATGTCAACCTATTTTAAATATTATTAATTACTATTTTATACTACCTACACAATAATATTTTATATATATATATACAGAATTGTACCAATAATGATGAAAATATTATCGATAATTTAAAGTATTGTAATTTCATCATTAAAAAAAGTCATTCGTAAAATATAACAATCTACTTGCAATTAGTTTGATTTTACGAAACCTCTGCTTTGACAATTGTGAGTTCGAAGACGATTTTTACATTATATCATAGAATGAGACAATTACTTTTTTCTCTAAAATTGTCAAAATTCAAATACGTGTAAAATTTAAAAAATTTTGTTCGTAATTAAATCCATCATCATTTCGAAGATTGAAGTCTTTCTTTTCAAAACTTTCCGTACAATTTTTTCTTACTGTTTTATTGAACTTTGACTTTAACATTCAAAGTTCAATAAAATTAAAAAAAAAAAAAAAAAAAACTATACCAACGAATTTTGAGAAATCATTGTTCAAAAGATCAGTCGTTTCTTTTTTACAAAATTATATCAATTTAAATTATCGACAATTTTTCACTGTCATCGGTCACTGTATATTAAAATTATTTATATTTTTTATTACAAGTATTGATAATATTAAGTATAACATTAAGTATTGATACAAGTATTGACAATATTTTCTATTATTTTTTATTATTTAATGTCACTTTGATATTATTTATCCACACAATCTATACATGAAGTAAGATGGTGTCATTTTATCTCATACAAGTTACAGAATGCATTTATTACCTTATTTCATGTGTGATCTCATTCCTTTTATAATTTATGCATTTTACAGTTATTTTTTAATACGATTGTAAAATGCGAAAGAGACGAGTTTGGTCACAAGATGAAAAAATATACACAAATCTTTTCTACATAGTGTTTTAAATATTTAAATTGATGGCATGAATCTTGTACTAAATATCTATAAGAGTTGGTTCATTCACATGATAGAATTGTATTTACTCACAAATTAGTTTTTAATTTTAAACCAGTGTATAGTAATAAAATTGTTCTTTTTTTTTTGGAATAAATATTTTTGTTTCTAATAAGATTTTGCTAAAATATTCCTTTTTGTTTATATAAGAAATAAAAAAGTTATTTTATATATAATAATAAAAAAGTTACTTTTACTTGTGATTAGTATGGCCAGCGTGTCTCGATCACCACCCCCACCTGTAAACACAATTAACGAGTCATTTAACCTAGCACGTGCAATTTGCATGCGAACGCAAGTCGAAGTAATCATATGCGACGAAAAGATATAAAAGCATAATAATCAAAATTTATCTATTGGCAATATTAATGCTATTCGATCATTTCTTTTGGTTTCTTGCATAGTGCGAAGCGGTTAAATTATGTAGGCATAATTTCTTGGGGAATCTTCTAGACCAGTGGTTCCCAACCTTTTTTTCTCTCCCGTATCCATTGATTAGACTTTTCATCTATGAACATCATAATCAAACCCCCATCCCTCAAAAAAGTTTGTTTTCTGTTTTTAATTTTCTGTTAGCTAAATAATCAAACGACTTAAATTATCGGAACACTATAATTTTGTCTTTATTTTAACTCCTTCCTTTTTTTTTTTTTTAATGTTTTCCGCTATTGCTAATTGTTATTTTCGCGTATCCCCAGGGGTACGTATTCTCACAGGTTGGGAACCGCTGTTCTAGATTTAGATTTCTTGTCAGCGCCAAAAAATTTATCGTCTTATTCTCCATGCTCGCAAGATGTCGTAAAATTGTGGTTCTTGTGTCGTGATTGCTTGTTGTTGTTATCAATCTCTGTCACTGACCTGCGGATCTGTTTTACTTTTACAATTAGCGTTCTTCAGGAATGCTTGAACGTCGATGATGCGATCGATCTTCGATTTTTTGGTAATCAAACGGCCCCCATGATTTTTTGAAATGATGAAACGACGATGGATTAGTGTTGTAAAGAGAGTACGCACGTTATTATACTTTCTGTTACTCGTGATTTTCGATCTCACTTCGCTGAAACTACCACTAGGTGGCACAACAGGCGAGTTGCATGAAAAAAAAACGTGGGATCTGGATAATGTGAAAATCGGTCGACCGTTTGCAAAACCGTTGTTTCACGATTGGCAACGTGAAATGGCAAAATTTCCCGTGTATCGAGTCCTCTCACTGAACTAAACGGCAAGTCAGTGAACCACATTTAGTTAGAAAATTGCATCAGTACGTGCAATCGCGATGCACTGGCGCTGCCTTCGGGAAAAAAGCGTAACGGCACATTCGATCCAACGATTAGCCAACAGATTTACCATCATAAAGGAGTGAAATATTCGCAATCGATCGCAATCCGCCTGACTGTCGACCAAAAATAAATCAACTATCAACGATCAAATTTTTCAACGATAATCGTTACTCGCAATTAATGATTACGTTTATTTACTTATTAATAATTTCGAATTATTAATTATTTAAATTTCAAACTGTTAATAAATAATTATCAAGTTCCTAGTTTAACCTTTTGCGCTGGAATGACGTGCCACGCACGTCGAGAATATTTGGCCAAAAAAATTGCAATATTTTCTCAGTTTAGTACATTGAAATATTGAAATATTTAATTTAGTATATTGAAGTGTATTGAAATATTTAATAAAATATTTAATCTAGTAAATATTGATATTTAATAAATATTCAATTAATTAAATTAATATCACAAATAATAATAATTAATTAATTGACATTATTATTTATATTTAATAGATATTTAATTTAGTATATTGAGGTATAATTGAAATATAACCCAGGCAAAACAAATAATAAATTTATTACTTCTTAGTAATTTCTATCCAGTGATATACCGATGAATTCAACAAAGAAGACGAATTATTGTACACGGTTTGGTCACTCGTTATGGTCCGCGAACCCCAGTTACTAGCGCAAGAGATTAATCGTTGGCTGCGATGAACGACCTAACTTAATTTATAAAATATCTATAAAATGCAGTATGCATAACTTATAAAACACAGTTTATGTATAGTAAATATTGAAAATATTTTTACGTACAGTGATTCAGATTATACATTAGATTAGATATTCGAACACTGAATATTGAAACTGTTGCAATTTCGTCAAGTGAAATCGCACAATAATAAACTTGGGCTCGTTTTAAAGTTCCAAGCCTCTACTTTCAAAATGCTTCGTTCATTTTATTTCAAGATGTCTTCACATCACATAGCAGGTAAGAAAGTGAAGATACTTTACTTCTCGAAAATGCAATGAATTGTCACTGTGTGTAGAAACATTGAAAAATTTTTTTCATGACTGAATCTATAGTAAATTTGAAGATTGAAATTTCTCTATTAACTTAATGTACGATTTTTTTTTTTTTCGCCAATATTATTACGAGTTCTTGAATTTTGCTACGAACATTTATCGTGGTACTATTTATTAAATAGTATTCAATATTTGCCACAATAATTATTTAATATTGAGGACAAATTATCGTTGCTGCTGTCGAATGATTTTTATTTTATAAATTCTACTCAAAATGAAAGTTCCGTTTTCAAAAATTTTTTTCATTTATTCTTATTAGAACTTGGAATGTAAGAACGTTTTTCCTTTTTTTTGAAAAGCTCCACAGTCTATGTTTTAAATGGTATCTAAATTTATATATAAAATTAATTATTTATAAATTTATGTCTTAAATTAAGAACTTTTTGAATGTTTGATTCGTATTGAAGTATTATACAAATAATCTTATAAATATATAAGTGTTAAGGCATTGTGCGTATATCATTTTCTAATTAGTCCAATTAGTCTATTTATAGTATAAGGTTAGGTTAAAGTCTGGCATGCAATACTAGTATGTAAAGGAAAAGAAATAAGAGAACACTTGACAATTAAGGGAATTAAAAGGGAAAACAAAATGTAAAGAATAATATAAGTACTGAGGTCTATTTCTAGGCCAAAAGGCTGAAATAAAGATTCAGTCATTCATTATACAAATAATCTTATAAACAATAATAAAATAATTGGTTTATTTATTAGAGATTCAAGGAAGATAATGTATAAATACTAATCAATAAATACTGCCAAATTGATATTATTTAAATATTGCCAATATTTACCAATAATTGTTTCACTAAAATCGCTGTAAACTGTTTAATACTCAGACTAATAAGATAAACTGACTGCCAGCTGTTGTAGTTGTTATTCCAGAAATTATATTGCATTTAATCAAAGACAATTGACGGTATGGAAACGTTTTTATTAAGAAATATTGCGTCACTCGATATCTGACATGTTGCTCATTAATACGTATTGTTCCACCTGCTGCACATGTGGTGAAAAAAGATGATGTCATTTCAACGTGCAAACGAAAATGATATCACTGTATTATTCATTATACATTTACATTCTAGCTTGAGTGGATGAATCAAACAGTTGCGTGTTTCTTTATTCCAGCGAAAACAGATAAACAATCGTCCGTGTTAATCAAATCTTGCAATATGGTGTAATTCAACGTGATTATACGTATAATTCTTACTAAAATCATGCTCGAAAGAATGTAAAAATGCAAGGAAATAACTATGAGTCGATCAATTGTGAGTTTACGATTTAGAAAGAAAATTGAACTTTTCACATTTGTTTGGTGTTACATATCAAAACACATTGCAGTGTACATATATCTGAAATATATTTATGTTTGATGGATAGATAGGTAAACTTTATGTGAAGTCAACTGAAGAAACGTAATGTGTTTCCTTCAATTGTTCTTTTTTTTTTATACAAATATATTAAATTAATTATTTACTTTAAATATATTGAATTAAATTGATAATTAAATTTAACTAATAAGTTAAATTACTAAATATGTTAATTATGTGTACTGAATTGATTACTAAATGCGATTAATTGTTAAATTAAATTAGTTATAGATCGTCGATTATCCGACTCTCCATTATCTAAACGATAAATTATCCGAATGCAGAATAACTATATATTTAGAATGTTTATACTTTGGAACTTGTATCATTCCCACTTTGAATTGCAGTGACTTGTCTGAGTTTACATACAAATTTCATTAATGTCACGAATATCAAAAGAAAAAGAGTGCTGCTACAATTAAAAGTTAAATTGAATATTATTGAATATTTAAACAAGGCTGAAAAGGCTGCGTTCATTTTCTGAGTTTCTAATTAGCAAACTAATTAAAAATAACGAATCGAAAATTATTCACAAATGATGAATTAAATTAAATGGGGCTGTGTGCAAATAGATTTTTGGTAAACGAAGCATTGATATACTAGGTTCATTAATTTAAGAAAAAGCTGTTGAATTAAATATAAAACTAGATGATAATAAAAGTTCAAATTTTTATTAGATATTTTGACAAATGTAGAACAGAGTATTTTGTAAAATGAAAAGTGCATAAATGAAAGCTTGTATAGCATTGTACTACAAAGCTTCTTTTTTTTTCCATCAATGGTTCCCTGGAAAAGTTTTACCTTCGTGATGAGTAGAATACAATGAAAAAAAAAAAAAAAATTGACCTTGAAATTCAAGGCAGATTCTATACATGTATTATTTCCATCAAACTGAAGATGCGAAATTTATCTATGACAGTCACAGATGAACTTTTCTTTCTATCCTGACGAATTTCTTCATTCAGCTTGCCCCATCATGAAAATTAGCTCCCACTCTCTTCATTCTGTCTTGCCGCAGCCATCTGATGAAAGAGTGGGGCTCATGCGCGGCGAGGAAATTTCAATGTAGTGGGGAGATCGATGCAGTGGAGGGGATAGCGCTAGCGGTCAGGGGCCGCCAGTTAGCCGGCTCTGGTTTATAGACTAATGGGAAATACGTGACAAGACTGTTATTAATAGAAAATACTATATTTTATACAGGGTGTCCCGGGCTTTTCCAGCTAAACTGCGAGAGCTTATTCTAGAGGGCAAAAGAAGAACAAAATGTTATATGAATAATATGTTGATGAATTAACACTTTGTTAAGGAGATATAAACAAACAATGATAAATAGCTACTCACTATTTTTAAAGTCTCATTTCAAAATGGTGTCTTTCTGCTCGGATATAAACTTGACATCCATAAAAAATTTATTGCTCTATGCAGTGTCTCAGTATCTTGTTGCATTTCAACAACTGTATTTTTAATTCAGTTCGGTCGAGTAAACCTTTTGTTTCAAAGTATAAAGTCGAGCGGTTATAGGATCGACTTTTACCTATTTATCAACACTCGTTTCCAATTATGAAACAGGCAAAGAAAAGTAATGACTGAAATACTGAAACTTACAATTGGTAAAATACTAAGTATCTATTTTTGATTACATCTCTGTGACAAAGCGTTAATTCGCAAACTTCGTATAACATTTTTTTCTTCTTTTGACCCCTAGAATAAGCTCTCGCAGTTTGACAGGAAAAACCTAATCAGGGACACTCTATATATATGTCTTGTCTATGATACCAAGTACAATCTATACAATTGCAAATACGACAAATGCATTTGACAAATCTTCAAACTCGAATTTTTCAACAACGAAACCTCGGATTCAAAACATTTATTCTCTCTTTTCGACTTGTATTTGTACGTGGAATGGAAAACTACAAAATCCTTCAACAAGAAATGTCTATTTCAGTTTTTATTTTAAAAATATATTACATCGTCGTGACATGTGATAAAACATTGTAGTGCATAGAAGTATATTATTTAAACAACGAAAATACTTTTGACCAGCCTTTCGATTCAAAATGTCTCACAGTGTGCGTTCACGATTCGCGAGGCTTCTTCGATCGCCGAATATTCACATACGCGCACATCATCCATCCCCATTCACACTTGCACAACAACATACATATTTCAAGCTTGTTTTTAACATAATATTATTATAATATTAATATAATATTAATATAATATTAATATAATATTATTTTTACTATAATAAAATTTATAAATTATTAACTTGTAATATAAGTTTGATCGCTATTGCTGGCACTTTAATTTATCATTATTAATTTTAACTCTCCTATTTAGTTTTCATTAAATTATATAGAATTTTTTATTAATTTTATTATATATATATTTAATATAAATAAATTATATACAAAATATTAAGTTTAATTAATAATTCATAATTATATTTTAAATCTATTAATTTGTTATAATTACCATTTTTTAGTTATTACAATTATTTATTACTTTGAGAATTAGAATTAGGCAATGAACAATGTTGTAAATAATTTTTGACTTTAATTGTTTACTAAAGAAAGTGGCACCAATTAAAAAAAGAAAAAGATTGTACGTCAGTGGAAAAATCCACCTGAAGAAAGATTAATTTCTCTGTTACAAAGATACATAATAGGTTTTTTTGTTCTTTTTTTCTTTTCAAGTGTGTAAGTCGCTCTTTTCCAAATAATTCCAAAATTCTTCTAGAATGTAAATACTTGATGTTTCGAAAGATGAATATTTACAAGTTTGTTAGAAATTGTAAACAAATGAAATTAATTTATTCACCAACTTTCAAAATGTAAAGCCGATCAATAGAAAGACAGAAAAATAACAAATTGAAAATTGTATACGCATTTATATTTGAAGCCTGCGACAACAGTGAGAGCATGTTTAAATAGAGAAATAGCGGGGAATTTTTTTATTTCTTTTGCTCTCGCGCTCGAAGTCTCGTAAAAAGTTTCGGAACAGATAAAACTCGGCTAGAGCAATTCGCGATACTAAAGTCGATCCTGCACGTTGCAGCTAGACTGCAGATACCGCAGTTCGCTCTAGATCAGCGTTTCTCAACCTTTTGTTCCACGCGGCACAACACGTTGAATCATAATGCCGCTGTGGTTCAAATCTTTATACAGAGTGAGTCTCGTAACGTGACGACATTAAATAACTCTTAAAATATTTGTTGTACGAAAAAATGTTTCAGATGGAAGTTGCATGGTTTCCAGAGTGAAAAATAGTACTGTAATCAGTTTTATGTTATTTTGCTTTTTTATCAAGATACGAAGGTCACCTTCAATTTCTTTATATGAAATAGTTAATATTTCTTCCCGAATTCGGATAGAGCGTTGCATTCTACATAAAAAAGTATTACACCTAATAGGGTCTAAAATACATAGTTACTGAGATCAGCGGTCTTTTCTACATACAATGTAAAAAAATATTTTTGCTAATATCAACTATGGCAACTATGGCAAGTCGCCTTACTTAAATAAAAGATTCAGACAGAATAGTAATGAAAAAAAAACTAAATAAAATTTAATAAAATAATGTAATAAAAATTTGAAAAAAGTGATTTAATAAAAATTCAATAAAATATAAAATACAAACATTTTTGTCGGAGCAACAGACAATTTGTTCATCAATATTAAAAAAGGTTTTTAATATTTGTAGTAAACTGTCAATGAATACTACTCGACTATAAAAATGGATTTTTAGTTAAATGCTTTAAAATAACTTTATCATTCATCTGAGATATTAGCAAAACTATTTTCTCACATTGTATTTAGAAAAGATCTCTGTAATCTCAGTAACTATGTATTTTAGACCCTATTCAGTGTAATACTTTTTTATGTAGAATTCAACGCTTTATCCAAATTCGGGAAGAGATATTAAAATTCTATTCTATTTAAAAAATTAAAGGTGACCTTCGTATCTTGGTAAAAGAGAAAAATAACATAAAACTGATTACAGTGCTATTTTTCACCCTGGAAGCCATGCAACTTCCATTTGAAACATTTTTTCGTACAACAAATATTTTAAGAGTTATTTGATGTCGTCACGTTATATACAGGGTGACGTTCATACATAGTTTGAGCCGTTGTTTTTGAAGATATGATTAAAAACTTTGTTAACAAAAATAATTTAGTTCAGAGAGAGAGAGAGAGAGACATAACGTGTTAGTAATAGCTTTTTTGTAGGTGAAGGGGTTCTCTTTTTTTAATGAAATGACATACATTTTTGCTTCATTAATCGATTCTCTATAAAAAAAAAAAAGTCTAATTCTAACTTTGTCCAATTCTAATTAGCCTAATTTTGTACAAATGTTGTTTGAAAACATTGTTGTTGTGTTCATTACGGTCCATGCCTTTCATACATAGATTTTTGAACCTAACCTAACCTAAACTATTAATTTTTCGACATGAATGAGTCAATATTTTTTTTCTGTAAAGGATAAAAAGAGCTGCATCGATTCGTGTGTGAAAAAGTACAGAAAGTGAGGGTGACCTTGAAACTTCTCCAGCTTACAAAAAGGATCAAAATTATGCCAAACTATGTGCTAAACAATTTTTGTTAACAAACTTTTTCTATTCAAGACGATCAAGTTACGTGGCTCAGCCTGTTAATAACAATTTTTAATCTGGTAGATTGGAGTCATTTTGCTAATTTAATTTTACTAATTGATATTAATGCTAATTTACTTTTACTAATATCAAAATTGATATTAATATTAATATTGATATTAATATTAATATTTTTACTAATGTCAAAACTTTAAGAGCGTGTAGAAGATAGAATAGACGAAGGAAAAAAAGTTTATTAGAGATTTGCTCGTTTGTGCTCCATCTTGAAGAAAAAACGATTTTTGTTTTTTCACCTATTTATTTGCATTTATTCACGTTATCGTCCATATTGTCATTGCTGTATCGTCTATTTAATGAAGATACAGCAATGCAAACATTACATCGCATCCATTGACCATCTTGATTGCTTTCTCGAGTTGATTGGCATCGAATAAACTTAGAAAATTTAAATTCTTGCTTTCTTTCGCGATTTTCTCCGAAATGGAGCAAAAACGAGCACACCTCTGAAGGATTCTTTCTTTTTTTTTTTTCTTAATTCATCGATCTATATGTTGTCGAAGTTTCGAATAAATGAATAATTAAAATTGCAAAAGAAAATTTTTAATTTATCGATCTCCTATATGCTCTCGAAATTTTGTAATAATAAATAGATAAATAAAATTGTGTAAATAATTGTTACATGGTGAGTAATATTCAAGTATATTTCTTCTACTGACGACAAAATTTTCAACAATTAAATTTTTAAATTTGACCATAAAGAAATATAATACTAATACTTTCGACTTGGTTGAAATGAATCGATTATGTCAAATTGTCTCGAATGAAAAGAACATGAAATTATATTTTTCATTTTATCTAGTATGTTAACATCTTTTACACCTCAAAATCTCTTGATAAGCAATAAATATATCATGAATCAACATAAAGATATACAGAATGTCCCACGTAAGACTTTTCACGATTTTTCAAGTACTTCCGATAATCTGACAAAAAACTGTTTTGAACAAAAGTTGATCAGTCTTCAATTGATAAAAACCAAAAAAATTTTTTTTTTTCCGATAATTGTCAAGGTCACCTTCGTATTTTCAAATGTCACTTTATATTTTTGACCTGATAGTATTGCAGCTCGATCTTGAAGGCGAAGAAATGAAAATTTCACCAAAAAATGACAATCAGCATGAATGGGTGACAATAACTTGTGTTTATTATTATTCATTTATTTTTTTTAATTTAACATTTCAAAATTATTTAAATTTTCTTTCCACGCAACTTCAAACATTGGATGCAAGGGCTTCCAAATGATACTCAGCAGCGTATTTATTTCCAACAAGACGGTTGCCCACCTCATAATGCTCGAATCGTTCATAACTACTTAAACTCAAAGTTCGGAGACACATTGGTTGGGCACTTATGGCCACCACGATCCCCTAATTTGTCACCACTTGATTTTTTTCTATGGGGTCGTCTGCAGTCGATAGTTTATGCTGTTCCAATGCAAAATATGGAACATTTAAAGCAGCGGAATCCGTACAGCATGCGAACAAGTTCGCTACGACAGTATAGTAAGAGCAACCAATACAAATATACTACGTAAAGCGGAATTGTGGCTACAACAAAATGGATTTCAATTCGAACATTTGTTGTGAATTTTTCACGAAATCGTTTTCGTTCAATTACCAAGGTGATCATTCCTGAATTGAATGTAATTACGAGTCTTGATAATAAACACAAGTTATTGTCATTCATTCATGCTGATTCTCATTTCTTGTTGAAATTTTCATTTCTTTGCCTTCAAGATCATCCAAAGATCATGGTATACTAGGTCGTTGAATTCGTCTAGATACGAGCTACAATACTATCGAGTGAAAAGTATAAAGTGCCATTAAAGAAAACGAAGGTGACCTTGACAATTATCGAAAAAAAAAAAATTTTTTTCTTGTTGCACTGTGTAGCCAATCGAAAGCTGATCAACTTTTGTTGAAAACATTCTTTTGTCAAATTGTCGCAAGTAGTTAAAAAATTGTGAAAAGTGTCATCCTGTATATAATAAAGGTCAAAGAAAAAAGGAAGTTATTGTGACTGGTATAAATTGTTGCTAATGACGCGTTTATTGACGAACTGTTGACGATGTGGAAGATCGCGATAACTGTTGTAATATCGTGAAAGACTTTTTAATACGAAAGAAATGAATGACACTCGTCCGTTGTAAAGACTGATTGCAATAACTGTCGCAACATCGTGAAAGATTTTTTTAACACGTGAAAGGGAAATGAACAATATTCGTTGTTCGATCGAACGTCCGTTTATACGGAGAACGTTGTACCGAGAGTTGCGAAAAAAGCAGAATGATACAATTCGGTGGAATCTAAAGCCAGTTTTTGTAATCGGGTGCAATCCGAATTGATTAAACGAGAGGATTGCACCATCGCAGCTGTGCCCTCTTACGAAAAACAAGCTCGGTCGCTTACGTTTCCTCTTATTCGGTTTAGAAACGACACACGTCTTCTCCGGCTATACGGTATCAATTCAACGTTAGAACCACCAAAGAAGTCGAAATGGCCAATTTATAATTATGTCAGAGTAATTTTGCTGGCTTGCAATGTTGCATTTTTGAAAGATTCGAGTGATTTTTATAAAATATACGACTAAAAGTCATTCATCATTATCGTGTTCATTGTTGTATCATAATGTCACTTCAAATGAGACAGTTATATATATATATATATATATATATATATATGTATATATATATATATATATATAGAATGTTCACGCTGATTTTCAAGCATTTGTAATAAAGATATGTAATAAATATGTAAGATATGTAATAAATGTAATAAAAAAAAAAAAGTTTTAGACAAAAGTCAGTCAATGTTGCATCAGCTACAAGTTACAATAGCAAAAATTGTCAAAAAAATACTTTCTTCGATAAAAACTTGAGGTCACCTTAATTTCTTTCAACATTATTGTGTGTTTTTTTATTTGGTAGATTGTATTAATTAAAATTGTAGACCTATAATACTATGACCTTCAAATGGTGTTAGAAATATTTAGAAAATAATTTTAAAATCTAAGTAAAATATTAAAATGTAAGTAAAATATAAATGAAATATTAAAATGTAAGTAAAATTTTAAAACGTAAGTAAAATATAAGTAAAATTTTAAAATGTAAGTAAAATATAAGTAAAATTTTAAAATGTAAGTAAAATATAAGTAAAATTTTAAAATGTAAGTAAAATATAAGTAAAATTTTAAAATGTAAGTAAAATATAAGTAAAATTTTAAAATGTAAGTAAAATATAAGTAAAATTTTAAAATGTAAGTAAAATATAAGTAAAATTTTAAAATGTAAGTAAAATACAAGTAAAATTTTAAAATATAAGTAAAATATAAGTAAAATACAAGTAAAATTTTAAGATATAAGTAAAATATAAATAAAATTTTAAAACATAGTAAGTAAAATACAAGTAAAATTTTAAAATATAAGTAAAATTTTAAAATATAAGTAAAATACAAGTAAAATTTTAAAATATAAATAAAATATAAGTAAAATACAAGTAAAATTTTAAGATATAAGTAAAATATAGGTAAAATTTTAAAATATAAGTAAAATACAAGTAAAATTTTAAAATATAAATAAAATATAAGTAAAATTTTAAAATATAATAAGTATAGTAAAATACTTTTAAAATATAAAAATAAATATCTAGAAAATACTTTTCATTTAATACAATAAGAATTTTTATTTATCAATTTATTCGTATTCAGAATTATTTTAGAAGGTAGCATTCACATAATTTATTAAGAAAGGTTATCTAGGACACAGAAAATTGAATGACCTTGGAACATCAACATATTCTGGTCGATAAATCTGTCCGATGAAACCGGTATGAATAAAAATTATATATAGTTTCATTTAAGGAAACGTCCTCTAAATCTTGGTGCCATGTTCACCTAGATAAAATTCATGGCTATCGTAAAATGTTCCTTTCGAAACAAAGTAGGTTTTATTCGAGATGTTCTCTTCTACAACGAGGAGTTTAGTAGATAATTGCGCAACATTATACATAAAGTTTGATAATGTACATGGAAATTCGTGTGTAACTACTTATATATCGAGAAATAAAATTGTAGATTTGATTCTAAATTGTTTTTAGAATTGGGCAATATCATAAATTAACGTTTGGAATAATTTAAAAACCTGTTTGTCAAATTTAGTAGCTTTGTGGTGGATATGTAACTGTTGGGTGAAGAAAATTAATGCGAGTCGGTATTTAAGAAAAATTCGCAACAATGTTTACTGGGCAATAATTGAACATTTGTCGTTAGTAGGAAATAACAAGGTAAACGATGAGTCTATATATCAGAATCGAAAATCTGTAAAAATCATTTTACATAATAGCAAAAAATTTAATATTAAAGTAAACAAGATTTTCTTGTCTATTAACAGCCTAATATAGGAGGAAGAAAATGTAATTATGGCACAAATCATGATATTCAAAAAAATTCACAAAAATTATTTATCGGCGTTAAATATAAAATATTCGAGAAGAAGTAAAAGTTCTGAATGATTACATATAGATAAAGATATTTGAATAAGTTGATACTGAAATATATTATCATTGCGTTGCAACAAATCTGAACTGTCATGCAATGAATTTACATTAAAGTAATGAGATGATGCAAGATTGAGATAAAATTTCCAACATGGAAGCCCAATAGGTTTTAATTGAATTGATCTTTTTTAATTATATTGCTGTCTTTAATTTTTAAAGATTTTATTTAATATGAAATTAAAATAATTTAATATAAAACATAAAATATAAAAACAAAAAAATAAAGAAAAATAAATACGAATATAAAATATAAAAATAAAAGAATAAACAAAAAATAAATAAAAATATAAAATATAAAAATAAAAAAGATATGTTTCCTGGCGTTGAGTTATTCTAAATTTCCTGAAAGTAATGGGATATTTTTCAAGAAGAAGAAAATTCGAGCGTCATTATCGTTATCTTACTTGAAAACTGACGTAAAGTAAATTGAACAAAAAGTCTTTCAATTTTAATTTTATTTTATCTCAATTATAAAAAGTGTTTCAAGATTTTTGAACGAGAATACCAATAATATTTACTAATGTTCTTTTTGAATATTATTAGTTTGGAAATAAATATTTCCTTCATTCATGAATGCACGCACAATTGAAAAACTTCGTCATCTACGATAAATACTGAAAATACAGTAAAAAAAAAAAAACAAATTAACTGAAATTTCTCTGCTCTCCTGAGATTTTAAAAAATGTGAAAAAATTTTGGATCATTTAACGAAGTCTTTGCTATTGTATATTTTGCTCGAACCTTTAAAAATAAAAATTCGCCTTTCACTAACAATAAGAACATTAACGACCCAGTTAATGGGAGGCTAATGGTTAAAAACAAAAGGTGTCCCAAGATTTTTGACCGAGAGTGTACATACACGCGAAAGGTGCGTCGTCGAACAGATCTTCGGCGTTGTGTCGTAAAGTTGCACCTTCTTATTGTTGCTCGCCTCGTTACACAATTTTCTGCAATGGTTGCAAACCACTCCTTTGTTCGCGATAATTCCTCGCAAAATAACTTATCGCGATTTATCATCAAATTTAATTTCTGGACAATTTAATTACAATTTTATTAAGAAATTTTATAATAAACTGAATTTCTATCTTACCATTTACAATAACTATTCAAAATATATTGTCAACTTTGGAAATTTCTATATCAATTATTCAAGCATATGTTTTTTTCAATTTTGTATTAACATTACATTTTAATGAATCAAATAAATTTATATTATAATAATTAATATTTAAAATGAAAAAAAATTTTCCTCTTTTAATTAAATTAAGACCATGGCCAATTATTATATCATTTAATCTAGTAAATTTATTAATTAGAATTATTTCATGAATTAATATAAAAAGTATATTTTTATTATTAATTATATTTAGAAATTTAATTATAATTAAAATTATCGTCGATGCGACATTAAAGAAAAATAGAAGAACAAGAAGAAGAGAAGATATAATTAAAATTTTATGATTTCGAGATAGAACATTTATAGATAATCGTACATTTTATATTGAATTTCGTCTCGATAACGCTGCGCTCGCAAACGAAAAAGTCACGAGCGTATTCTTCGTGCTGACGAAATCATGCTAAACACCTCCGTCAACCAATGTCAAAAATAACAAGGTTCAAAAGTAACAACTTAACCTCTTACGCTGGAATGACGCACGTCGAGAATGTTTTATCGCAAAATTGCTATATTTTCTCAGTTTCAAGTATATTCAAGTATAACCCAAGGCAAAGCAAATAATAAATTGATTACTTTTTAATAATTTCTATCCGTGACGAGTTCAAATTGTTGTATACGGTTTGGTCACTCGTTGTGGTCCGCAATCAGTTGCCAGCGCTAACCTCTTGCGCTGGGATGACGTGCCACGCACGTCGAGAATTTTTTGTCCCAAAATTACAATATTTTCTCAATTCTAAGTACATTTAAATATAAACCCAGGAAAAGTAACAAATAATAAATTTATTACTTCTCAATAATTTCTATCCAGTGATATCATGCCGTGACGAGTTCAAAAAGAAAGCGACGGATTATTGTATACCGTTTGGTCACTCGTTATGGTCCGCAGTCAGTTGCCAGCGCAAGTGGCTTGGTTAACCTCTCACGCTGGAATGACGTGCAGCGCACGTTGAGAATTTTTTGTTCTAAAATTGCTATATTTTCTCAGTTTCAAGTATATTCAAGTATATAACCCAAGGCAAAGTAAATAATAAATTGATTACTTTTCAATAATTTCTATCCAGTGACGTCATACCGTGACGAGTTCAAAAAGAAAGAGACAAATTGTTGTATACGGCTTGGTCACTCGTTATGGTCCGCAATCAGTTGCCAGCGCAAGTGGTTAAACAGTTTGTAATACGTACACCAGAGTCGTTGACGCATGTGTTTGAAATGCATTCAATTTCTCGTAGACGAGAAAATTCGGAAATTTTTCTAAAAAGATTCTCTAAATACGTCTAAAAATATTAATAATTTTAATTTGCGAATTTAGTCCAAACGTATGTATATACACGCCTGGTGTATACGAAATAAATTTTCGATGACACAAGGCCTTGCTCTTTATTACTCTGAAACTCCAGCACGAACGTGTGATTTTTATCTTATTTGATTTTTAATCCATATTTTTGAACGTTGTCGTAATTGTTACTTTGTACTTTCGTACACGTCATTGGTGAGGTAATTAAAAATTTAAAAACTGGCATGAATTGCTGGCAATTAGAATTTAAAAGTTTCCTCTCTATCTCTTCAGTTTGTATAATTGACAGACGATAACGCGAAATGTGCATTATTAAAATACAGCGATAAGCAAACCTGAACACACATACGGACTTTTAACATTGATAATACTTTATGTGATTAAGTGATTGCACATAGAATACGAAAAACGCAAAATATGTGCTGTTTCGTAGGATGTTTTGACTCTCAAAAAAAAAATTTATAACTTCGTTATCATTGCTATTCTGACAAATATAAATACAAGTTTTCGTGGAGTCAGTTTTGCACCAAATTAATTTTAATGGAAAGATTGTCAAATATTTTGCAAAAGCTGTTGCAACTTCGTTAAAAAAGATTGTATAACGATAAACTAAACTGTCCTGTTGACTGAAGCTTTGGTAAGATCGGATTGACTATCAAAAATGCATTTTTAACTGTTGAATACTATATCGTTGTTACTTCGCTCTTCTCTCTTGCCTTATTTATTCCATTTCCGAATTTTATTTTTCTTCTTTTTCTGTAATTGCTTCACGATTTTACTGGACGATGACAAAATTGTAGATATAATTTTTGTTGTACAGTTTATCTACTTGTTTTCGTTGCTGGTGACGGAAGAAAGGTGAAAGATCATTCATACTTTGCGTCAGATTGGCGTGATGAATTTTTTTGTCAATTGGACTGTGATAATCTTTTGTTTTATTTTTGGAACTTTTTCACATGCTTTTTCACGTGTTGACAGATACTGAGTCTACGTATGTATGTACATACGTACATATGTATATCTTTGTTTCGCGTGTGCTTCTTCCCTTCTTTTGCAATACTTTTCACATAACTCGAATGATAACGAGTTATCGAATAAAACGTAAGATACTAATAAATTAGTATCGAATAAAACGTAAGATGATAATAAATTGCATTTAAGATAGTAATAAAAATAATTCGACAAGTGAATTGCATCATACTAAGAATAACGTGAAAGCGTTCGACAAAATTCATAAATTGAAACTAGAATTATATAATTTTTAATATAAAATATATAATAAGTATATAATAAATATAATTTCTAATACAACATATATTTACTATTGAAATTATTGTTTAATAATATATAAAATATATATAATTATATATATTAATATATATTTAATATTATAATATACATAATAGTATATAGTATAATAGTATTATACTATATAATATACTATATTATACTATATACTATACTATAATATTATACTATACTATATTATACTATATGCTATACTATAATATATTAATATAATATACTATACTATAATATACTATTATATTATATAATATACATAATAGTATATAGTATAATAGTATTATATATTATAATAGTACAATAATAGTAATACAATAGTAATACAATACTATATATTCTAATATAATATATAATACTATAATTTATAATATTTATTATATATTTAATAACTATAATATTTTCTAATCCAATAATTAACTTTTACACACAATACTTTAATATACCTAAAAAAAAAAAAACTTGATCTTCATACACTCTCTATGCACTCGCATTAAAATACTGTGCAATTGAAATGTCGACATATCAAATCTCAGTAATAGAACTTTTACGCTCAATTGCACTCTTTAAAATTTCTAATCTCATCTTCTGAATCTAATCTCGGAGTATATATTAAATAATAATAATTTTTTGTCAATACCCATTCGTTCTTCCCCGAGTTTTGCCAATTGTAAAAGTTGAACTGGCCGGAGGTAAACAATTTTTAACCATTGCCTACGTCATTGCTTTTTACTCTGTCTCGTGAGGCATCCGCAAAAATAGTTTCGACCGTGAAGGATAAATCGTACGTGTCCGGCTCGTTTCACCATGGGAATATCCGCGTGTATAAGCTGCGGTCTGCAGCCAAAGAGACGATAATTCAGATCATTGTCGCGAAATTATTCGCGTCTGATAGCAACTGTCAATAGCAACGAACGATTGAAAGTAAAAAAAAAACGTGTATTGTGAGGAAAAAATCAAAAGTTTTGTTCCCTGGAGATGTGCGAGAAATCAAAAGCACGAGAATTTATTTTGAAATCGAGTCGTATTTCCGAAAATATCTCATATGCGGTTGCCGGGATTCCCGAGACTTTCAGGACTTGTGAAAGAATGTTGAAAAAGTGGCTTTTTTGCACGAAAATTTAAAATAAAGTATTGCATTTATCGCGTATGCGCGATAGGATGGGATAGACAATATATTTAGATTTTAAAATATAATTTATAATTTAATTAATCATTTAATATAATTTAGATGTTAGTAAACTAATTAAATCAACATAATTTAGATAATTTTATGTTAATATAAAATTAATATAATTTTAATCATTTAATATAATTTAGATATTAGTAAACTAATTAAATTATAAGTAAACTAATTAAAATATAATTTAGATAATATATTTATTAAATTAATTAAATTAATGTAATTTAGATAATATTTAGATTTTAAAATATACAACTTATTTATAAGTTGTATAATTGTATAATATTAACAACGAAAATGTAAACGATCATAGTAATTGAATAGAATCTCTATTAATTCTCTAAATATCCTCCTCCTAATTCCTCTGTTAAACACGTGATGTAATTTTTATAAAAATATAAAGACCAAATTGGAAAATTTGGTCTTGCAATGTGAGATTATTAATCACAGATAATGTTGTAACATTTAAATACTTAAATCTGTAAATTCAAATTATTTATAAATCAAACAATTATTCATATATTGAAGTTATTTAAATTATTTATCATTACACGTGAATTTAAATTATCACAGATACTTCAATTTCTAACGTTCAAAATCAAAATTTCATTATGACAACACTTGGTTTGACACATCTTATAAAGTATTATCTTACTTTATTTACTTATCACTGTGTTCCATTATATAATCACAAGAACTTTTAATTGCCAAATTAAAATGGAATGAAAGTAAAAAATTGTAATCAATTATATAATCTTTTGTCCCTCTAGCAAACGAACATTCTTTCGAGATGAAATAGATTTCATTTCGATTGCTAGTGTACATATCTCTCTCGTTCTCTGCAACTTTACAAATTAAAAATAAAAATATCACAAACAACGTTGTCAAAGGCTTACGCAACTTCTCGTAAAATATCTCCCTACAACATGCAAGGGGAGTACAGTTTTACATCAACTTAAACACAGATAAAAGATTTATCACATTCTGCGGTTATTCTAGTTCATTGATTGAAAAAAAATTCTAATCTTGCAAAAGCATCGTTTATCGGCCATCTGACAAACAATTTAACTCGCTTTATCTATGTATCTCTGATCCATAGATTATCTTCCACGGAATTGCAATTGTCATGCTTTCATGACAAGAGCGTTCCTACGACACCGGAGAAAGTCATCCAACTCTTGCACAAATCATTCCAAATGTCACGTTTACGAAATGTCAGAAATTTCCGAATTATCAAGGCAACAAGATCCTCGTCGGACTCGTTCGTTTGTTTTTAAAGAACGAGTCAGCAACGCATACTTTTCGATGAGTAATTTCCCACGAAGCGAATGGTTTTCGGCGTGTGTGATACGCGGCAAAGGCAGAGCCGTTTAGGAAATTTGCGTTTGCATGACACACGTCACGTATTGTCGAATACCACTCGTATCTGTTCGCAGGGCAATCACTATCAATTTGGCTACCAAATGCTTTCTTCGTATCTACGTAAGTACACGTTTTAAACGTTCTTCTGTTTTAATATTAATTTAATATTAATATTAAGTTAACTTTTAATATTAGTTTTCATATTAATATTAACTTTTAATATTAGTTTTCATATTAATATTAAGTTAATACTAAGTTTTAATATTAGTTTTCATATTAGTATTAAGTTAATATTAAGTTTTAATATTAGTTTTCATATTAGTATTAAGTTAATATTAAGTTTTAATATTAATTTTTAATATTAAGTTAATGTTAAGTTTTAATATTAATTTTTAATATTAAGTTAATGTTAAGTTTTAATATTAATTTTTAATATTAAGTTAATATTAAGTTTTAATATTAATTTTTAATACTAAGTTAATATTAATTTAAGAATAACGATGATTCAAGAACAATTGCTCTTTTTGAGAGAATATTTACTTTGAATATTAATTATATACTCGTTATATATAATAACAAATATTCGTGATATGAAAATTCATCAAATTTAAAATTTAAATTTAAAAAATTTAAAATTTAAAAAATTCAAAATTTAAAAAATTTAAAGTTTAAAAAATTTAAAATTTAAAATTATTTTGTAATATACGTGATATGAAAATTTATTAAATTTAAAATTTAAATAGTTATACTTTTAACTTCAAAAATTACAATAATAATTTCTGATTTAATCTAATTTTGAAACAGACAATTAGAATTTGGAATATCAAGGATTTTATCATTAAGAACAAAAGAACTAACTTTTTGTACATTTAATCTATTATTAATATTTAGATATTTAATTATTATTATTATTAATATATAGATATTTAAATCTATCAAATGTACCACTGATAAACTCATTACATTAAAAAAGTACTTGTTATTTTAAAAGTAGTTTATTTATCCAATAAACAGAATTATTATTATATTTTCTTTGTTAATATTATTACATATAAGAATATATTAGATATAAAAATTAGTTTATTCTATTAATTATTATTTTATGCAATCATAAAGTAATGATTAATAGAATAAACTAATAAAGTTCTACTTTTCAGTAGAAACATTTTGTAAAAATAAGAAATATTCAACAAGAATTAAGTAAGAAATATTCAAATGTTCAAAATATATGTGAAAAAAATCAAAAAATGAAATCATCGATATTTTAGAGTACTAAGAGGGTTAGAAGATACTAAAAAACCTCCCTGTTTTGCAAGTAATAATGGATATTAAAGATACATCGATTCGACATGCAAACGTCGAGAAATTTTAGCCAGACTAAAATTTTTATTCCGGCCTTTACTGACAAAATATCTCTATGTAATTTCGACAATCGTTTAACAATATTACCAATAAATACGTTCGCTGATATTAAAAAAAAAAAATGTTACAACTCATATTGTATGCCACTGATTCCTCAGTTTTGGTAACTACCAAATTACAAGTACAATCACACCCTTTCACCGCCAATGCTGGTGAATCTCTGATCTCGTCTTGTCTTACAATGTGATATTAAATTACATTTGCTGTCACTGTGGAAACGTTGTCGACGTAACACGTAACGACCCGATCATCCGATGACACTGTTTCGACACGATCGCGATGCGACATGGACATTATCATGTGTTACATCGACAGCAACAGCGAACGTGTCAAGGAGCGACTGTGACTCTGCGGTGGTAATTTGTGACTTTTTTATCGATGCACTGTTAACCGATCCGGATCATTGCATGCTAGATCAACAGCAGAGTTGAACAAAGATCAACGATTAAATTTTTCCAATAATTGTCAATCGTACTTAGTGATTACATTTCAACTTTAATTGTTAATCATAAATGATAATGGTAAAATTGCTACTTTAGTCGCTGGCTGCGACGAACGATTATTCTGGTAATCCGGCTTAAAAAAATCAATTTTTTTTTTTACACTTTCTCAAAGTACATGCTTTCGAAAGTGTCTATGTAAAAGGGTTTGTTTGAATTCGTAAAAAATTAGCAAAGTTATAGATGTTTAAAGGAAACGGTGTACTGCTCGCGACGTAAAGTATGACTATTTTTGTACAACGGGTAAAAAAAACTTCAAATGTGTTTTTTTCAAAAAATATTTCATTTTATAATATTATTATTTATATTGTTATTTATTTTTTGTATTATTATTATTTTATAATATTTTATTTTCTGTACTGCTCGATTGATTGCAAGTATGAATATTTTTGTACAACGAGTAACAAAAAATTCAAATGTGTTTTTCTCAAAAAATATTTCATTTTATAAGATTATTATTTATTTTTTGTATTATTATTATTTTATAATATTTTATTTTCTGTTCAATTGATTGTAAATATGAATATTTTTGTACAACGAGTAACAAAAACTTCAAATGTGTTTTTTTCAAAAAATATTTCATTTTATAAGATTATTATTTATATTGTTATTTATTTTTTGTATTATTATTATTTTATAATATTTTATTTTCTGTACTGCTCGATTGATTGCAAGTATGAATATTTTTGTACAACGAGTAACAAAAAATTCAAATGTGTTTTTCTCAAAAAATATTTCATTTTATAAGATTATTATTTATTTTTTGTATTATTATTATTTTATAATATTTTATTTTCTGTTCAATTGATTGTAAGTATGAATATTTTTGTACAACGAGTAACAAAAACTTCAAATGTGTTTTTTTCAAAAAATATTTCATTTTATAATATTATTATTTATATTATTATTTACTTTTATATTATTCATATTTTATAAAAGCTTCAAATGTGTTTTTCTCAAATCCATATTATTTAAACTGACTGACGGGATATCTCACGTTTTAGTTGACCGATTGACTTGAAATTTGGAGGAGATCTTCACCGGATGTACCTTTATCGCATAAATCACGGATTTCAAAATCTGATGTTTTTTTTTTCTATTTATTTTTACCACTCGAAAGACAAAAAGTACAAGAAAAATCGATACTTTAACTTCAAAATGCTGCCATTTCTTTTTAATTTTCGAAATTTCGCTGTTTCCGTGGTTCATGCGATAGCTATATTTATACCAATTCAGATGCATTTTGGTTTTTTAGTTTCAAATAACCAGGACCGAAATCACGTCAGTCATTCGAACCCGATGTTTTTAAAAACATGCTTTACCTATATAATTTCCCCAACTTTCATTAATTTCGTTAAAAAAAAATTGTAAATACTCTTTAAGTACGAATAAATCTGTCTGCAAAAACTACATACCAAAATGTATCATGATTTCCTTAGAAAAAAATCCCCAAAAAGTTGATTTTTACAAGCTGGATTATCCCCTTAAGTATCACGATGATAGATAATAAATTAACGAAGATTGATTTCTTCAGAACATCGATTAGCGGACTTGTGCTGTTTTGGAATTCGTGGCTGAGCAAAAATTTGTTTCTACTGCGAAATACGATAATAAATGCGGTAATTTTAATATTTTATACATTTTCGTACATCGTGTGCATTCTCTGTACCTTTAAATTTTCCATAAACACAGAAAAATTTGCAATCTACTCGTGATAAACTTTGCCATTCGCAACAACACACGTCTTTATCAACCGAAATTTCCGCTTCTACCAAAAATTGTGCTCTTCGAATGTTTCCTCGTGAAAAAGAGAGGAAAGAAACGAAAGGAACAAAGAAATTCATCGTTAAGAAACGAAGGTCAGACGCCGGAGTATATTTGTACGAATCAAAGATAGCCTTTCGCAATCACGTTGGTCGATGACTTTCCAAATCCATTAATGTCTGTTTATTTACGGATCTCTTATTCTACGGTAGATACAAAGTTAAACACAATATCCATTTTATCAAAGCTCCTGTCGCCGACTCGTCACGCGATATACATATCATTATTCCTAGAATAAATTTCAGATGACCAAAATCTCGCTATTTGTCTAACAACAGTGTCGCGTTACGAAACTTTTCCTAAAAACATAATGATACAGATAAGAGATCCGGCGATAACAGACGCAAACAAAAACAAGTATCCATTTTGCAAGACTGACAACATATAGATAGATATATGCAAAAGTATCTCCGGAAATCGAAGAAGCAACATTGTCAAGCACACGAAATACAATAAAAATCCATTCATTTGAACTAAAATTTAGTTATTCGATTTAACCACTTTGCGCTGGCAACTGATTGCGGACCATAACGAATGACCAAACCGTATACAATAATTCGTCGCTTCTTTTTTGAACTCGTCGTTATGATATCACTGGATAGAAATTATTGAGAAGCAATAAATTTATTTTTTACTTTGCCAGAGTTATACTTAAATATATTCAAAACTGAGAAAATATTGCAATTTTGGGACAAAAAATTCCAGCGTAAGAGGTTAACCAAGCCACTTGCGCTGGCAACTGATTGCGGACCATAACGAATGACCAAACCGTATACAATAATTCGTCGCTTCTTTTTTGAACTCGTCGTTATGATATCACTGGATAGAAATTATTGAGAAGCAATAAATTTATTTTTTACTTTGCCTGAGTTATACTTAAATATATTCAAAACTGAGAAAATATTGCAATTTTTTTTGGGACAAAAAATTCTCGACGTGGCACGCCATTCCAGCGTAAGAGGTTAAATGAACTCTTACTGACTGAATCCACTTATTTGAATCTAAACTCTTATTTCATGAACGAAAAATCACTAGTAGAAGAGAGAATCAATGAACTTGTATTAAAAATAATTAGAGTTTGTTAAAATATAAAGTTACATAACTATTAAAAAATTTGTTTCTAAATTTAAATTGAAGTTGCAGTGTTTAGCTAATATGCATTTTTGTAGAAATAAAGTTGAAAAGATTTCTTGTAACTTTTTTCAATGCAACTCTCACAATTAGTTAGGAAATAACACAGGCAACTTTTGTTATGTATCTCTTTTGTTATACATCCAGAGAAAAAATTAAACTGTAAAAAACACATGTGAGAAAAAATGAAATACATAACGATAAATCAGAAGATTCATGTACTGGCTTATACCAAGAGAATCTAAATTAAACGTGAATAGCAAATTACTAATTTATAAAATAATAAAATCAATTTAGAATATGACAGCTAAGGCAAAGATTAAGAAAATGGAATCTTAACGATTTCATTGCACTAATTGTAACATCTATTCTAAATGCACCGTAATACATATGGAAAAAACAACGATAAAAGAACAGTCAAATCAGAAAATCTCCATAATTAAAGACGAAACATCCTACTGATCCAATGACTTCCAACTATTAACAATCACATACACAGTAAATACTAAAATAATAAAAAGCCTCTTCCAATGACTATCAAAATGCGCTACTATGTTACAAAATACAAAATAAATAAATAAATATTTGTAGCAACAAACAGAAACATTTAAATTCAAGAAATCAATTGAAAACAAATGACAAAATGTAGACACGTTAATGAAACAAAGCGAATTCGTACACTTAACTTGTAACTGAGTCAAGTTCCTTTTTTCTTTATACGTAGTAACGTCTTAAATATCTGATTTAATCTGGTAAACGATTGTTTTAATTTGATAAACGGCTTTATCGTAATGAAAATGTTTTTTAATCACAAATTGATAAACAATTTGACATTTAATTGAAACTCGTCTTGTAATCCAAATTACGACATGAAAATATTCTTGAATAAACTTTAAAAATGATTGTCAATGTCTTATAATATATTTATCGAAATCAATTGCATTCGATCGCAGAATGCGAAGAAAATGAAAAGATAAAATCGATAAGAAAAATATATGACAATGCTATATCATCATACAAATTAGTTGTTCGATTTCCTCTTATCACAGTGACACATTTCGATGAAAGCAGTTAGATATCAAATAAAAAGTACCAAAACTGTATCATATTTCCTAAAGGCCTATAGAAATATGTAGTTTATCAATTCAGATAACATTTCTGCTAATAATAATAATTTCTATCTATTTAAAAAATTATTGATTTTTAAATTTAAAAAAGAGAAGAATTTTTCTCAATCTTCGAGATTAAAAAAATAAAAACAGAAGAATTATAAAATATGTTGATATATATATATATATATAAAATTAAAATACAGTAAATTATTGTTAGATTAAAAATAAATAAAATTTTAACAATATGAAATCAATCATTTTCAAGTATCAATTTAAATACCATTCGGAAAAGTTAAAATTACATGGAATATTTGTATACGTAAATTAATATAGAATATTTTTTAAATATTCATCATTTTCACGTGTGAAAAACCAAATCAATTATAATATACAATGTAATTCGATTTAAAAAAGTAAAAACCTTGAAACGCCTCTAATTTTTAAAAATATGTTAAAAACATAATTGAATAATCATAAATAATGTGCAATTATGATTTTCATTAGATCAAGCATTCGTTGAGCAATCGTTGATTTTGTTCGCTAAATTGTTCAAAATACATTTGACAATCATGTTATCAAAAAGGTGTAACATATTATCGAGACACATCGTTTTCGAGACGCATTGAAATGTTTTTCATGTTTGTCATACATGGATCGGTTTGAATCATCGAGTCGCGAAACGAAGCAACCAGCACCCACGTAAGTGGCAGAATCGAGAGCGTTAAAAAAAAGTACTAGGTTGGCCAATATCCGGTCTGGAGCCTGAGCCCGTTTGGAAATTCGAAGGCCTGCTCCGGCTCCGACCGTAATCCATGCAATCCAACCATACTTCTTCGCGCGAACGTATATATATGTATATATACGTATTACGTATATACATATGTAAATACATTTTTTTAATATAAAATTTATTATAATAATTTATTAATTATTATAAACCAATTTTCACCAATTGTTTTATATATTTTATAATTATGAATCAATAATTTATTATTAATTATAAATCACAATTTTCAATATTAAAATCTTCAATATTCACGGTAAAACGAGAGAGATAATCAGAATATTTTAATATATATAAATCTTTACAATCAAAGGAGAACATTTCGTTAATTTTTTAACTCAATTTTAATGATCACTCCTTCAAGTGATACTGATATAAAAGAATAAATCATACCAGTGTAAAATCTAAAATTTCGATAAATTTTCATAAATTGTTAATCTAATAATATTGTGTAATTGACAGATTTATTTAAAATTAAAATACAAATAAACAAAGTAAAAATAGTGAAAGTTGAAAATAATGAAATCTCCCATTTCAAGATGGAAAAGATATAAATGATTAACGGTAGTTAATAATGTTGTAAAAAAATGTTGATCAGATTTAGTACTTTTTTCATATTTGTAAAAAGAGAAATTGCAAGTCTAAACATATTTTAAATGATAACCCAAGAACAGAGTTGTACACCTACGTATTTCTTTACGACAAAAAGTATGTGAAACAATGATACGGTTCTCACGGTCATAGCGGAGCATTTGTGGGTGAGGTTACGTGCCCTTAGTTGCCACCGATTGTTTAAGCGTGCCTCCCGCGGTTGCTAAGGAACGTTAAGGTAGGTCAAGGGCACTTCGTTTATTATGCGAAACGAACGCCTCGAATGAGCGTCTATTTCTTCACGAATATCTCGTACCGATTGACAGAGAATCTCATATCGGATCTACGTACATGTATAGAAAAAAGTAGTTAACCCAACGTTGAACGTTAATCTCAAACATTTTTTTATACAGTATGTTGCTTAATTTTGCTTTCACTGATAAAGTGCAATTTGATATCGGAACGTGGAAAATTTCAACGAATTTCAATCGAACATGATAGCGGCGCATGAGCTAACGTAAAAACAATTACTGTCACAGATAGTCTGGACAAACGTAAGTTTACATGTACGAGCGCCACGACCGCGTGTCGTGGTTTGGGATGCCCACGTACGCACTGATGTGGCCAGTAGCGCATCTCTAATTGTCCAGGCCCTCTTATTCGATACTCCCAAGAAACAAGCTCTTTTTCAGTATTTTATCGTTGTTGTACAATATTTTGTAACTTACTCGCATGTTGCATCATCGAAACGTAAATCAAGGATACAGTGAGACGTGTAAAAAACTAAATACATAATGAAATAACATGCTATTGACGACGATGCGATAAGCAAAAACCACATATATACGTATTCTTATTGAAACGTACAGTCAGTATAGAGAAAATAATACTGTGCGAATGTACGTTTGTAACAAAAAGAAAAAAAAAATTTCGTGGCAATAAAAAAAAAATTTCTTTCGTCATACGCACCTTTGAACAGTGCCGATCACTGAGAAGAAAACAGGTATCTCACCGCAGGACTCGAAACAAAGAAACGCATTCTTCTTGGTAATTTGCCTTCTAAATTTGAATCACGTTTCTACGAATACGAAAAACACGCGAGGGCACCGCGCGACGCGACAAACTCGTGCCGACACTGCAAAATCTGTAAACCACGCATGCGCCTTTCCGTCCCATTCCCCACCACGGTTACTTACCGATTCTGATGTCAGGTTAAGTCGAGGCGGCGACCGTAGTTTCAGTCGTTTGCTGCACAATGGCGCGATCGGTCTGTACTCGTTCGTTCTGCTGCCGCCGTCGTTTCTGAGCGGAGGGCCGGCCCAAAACGTTGGACCGTCCGTTGCGCGGGATATAGATCTCACCGCACGATCTCCCTCGTTCGTAATCGCTCAGTTATCTACGTTTCTTCGTTTCTCTCGAATTGTTCACTTTCTGTGAAATCTGCGTGACGAAAGAGGAACAACAACAACAACTACAACTACAACACTACAATAACAAGAAGAACAACGACGGCTGATCGAAAGACGAATCGCGAGAACCGTGAACAAAAAGACCACCATTACCGACCACCATCCGAGGTAAACTCGACTCGGAAGAGAGACCAGGTTTTATCCAACGCGCGCGCTATTTGAAAAGTCAATACGCCCGGTAAAGTTATCTGGGGGTTCGCTTTTCGAGTAGACGGCGGTTTATCAACAACGTCTTTGGGGGAAACACGGATTATACATCTGACCGTTTCTCCGTCCCAGCCTCCCGTTCAGGAACGTACGGCGACAACAGGAAGAACATACAAAGGTAAACCCCCATGTGTGTTAACCTCGTTAAATAAATATATTTAGACGGGGAAAAGCGAGAGAAACGTTGAAAAGTGTGCGGCACCGTACGTGTATTTTGCGTATCAATCTCATGCGAGTACAGTGCAAAGTGCAGTGATTATTACCGACACGTACCGGATCGATGTCGGTCTCTTCGTTCTATCGCATATTTACTTTGGTGCGCTTGCCCTGATATATACACACATGCACGTTTGTACCAATGTGTAGTCTTTGCTAGCTCTTCCGTCGAATCGTTTATTAACGATATTGGACGATTGGAACTTGAACCGAGGACTCGGTAAATCCAGTCTTTGTCCAAGTATTTTGATACAACGGTCGAATAAATTCTCGCAACTTAACCTTAAAAAGATCGGGGGGGGGGGGCGTAATTTATCGTCGTCGGTCACTTTCTTCCTTGACTGTGTAGGAAGTCGTTGAAGACGGCGCGATCCATCGACGGTTGCGAGCAAATGTATTAGGCAATTTATTTCGCTGTGTTGCGTCACGCGTACTCGCGCGCTATTAATGCAACCGGTGCTAGCAGTATCGCCGTGACAACTGTGGAACTCCGCCATTTTGACCTTACCGAAGGATATCTGCTATCTACTTGGTAGTGTGCGTGCGAGCGTGCATGCACGTACACGCGTTTCGACACACGTTACCGTGTAGACGCAATCCTTCACTAATTCTGAGCTCACTGTTTCGTCAGATTTTCGTTCATTCAATAAACGCGGATACAGGAAATGCTTGGACTCTGGCACCTATTGCTGGAGTGTTGATTCAAGATTAAAAAAAACACGTTTTGGTAAATTGTCGAGTAGAAATGACGAATTGAAGTCGTAATCGAGATTATTTTTCGCAAAGAGAACCAAAGAGCACGTACTTCCCTGATCTTTGGAACGGTAAGAGCTTTGCGCAAGTGCGTAGATATATAATGGCGCGATTTCGTGAGTATCGATAGTCAGCATCCGTTCTCCGACGATAAAGTCGAACTCGATCAAGCAAGTTCTGGAATTTCCAATTACCGGCCGATATATTTTTTCTTCGTTTCAAAATTATCTCAAAATTCAAACAAAGCTGTTTCACAGAAAATGGAATATACCCAATTCTGTTTTTACACGATAGATACGTGGAAAAAAAGTTCGTGTAAAAGAATACATATATTGTATTTATGGAAAAATAAAAGATTGGTTCCAGACCATGAACCACATGAAAATTCTTATTAAGATCTTATCATTTTTATATGCCTTCGCATTTTATTTCATAAAAATTGCACATGTAATAAATATTTTAGTTATTAACTCCTAAAATAGTTTTTAATGTTTTGTTTTAAATAATTGTCACGATAGCTCCATGTATATCAAAATGCTTTCCTACAGATGTTGCAGCTTGTCTTACAAAATGATCCAAACTTTGAATTTTAATATTTTCTTTTCCTTTTGTTATATATGAGTTATATGACATTATGTAAGAGCTATCAAAAAATATTTCAGTTGTAATTATAACAACTGAAATATTTTTAAACAAAGGTTTGAAAATTATGTGTAACTTATTTATTGACTTCCGGCAAAGTTAATGTTATTTTACTTTTTATTAAATTTTTTTCAACATTAGCATCAGAAATATACCTTTCACTTTTAACATCAAAGTTAAAATGTAGACGAAACAAATTCCATATTGAGACTATTATGTATAATTATAATTTGGGAAATTCCCCACAAATAAAAATTGCAAATGTAACGAACACAATTAAGGTAAAAACCTTGCTCAATTGTGAAGTTGAGTGATTTTACAGTTTTGAAAAGTTTGATACGAAAAAATTTTCTTTTTTAGGATTGATCGTGTCAAGTAAAAACAACTCGTGTAAAAAGAGACTAAACATTTTTTTTTGCAATTTATGTTAAATCAAACTCTGAGTAAAAAGAGTTTGCGTAAAAATATAACTGGACGTATAGTTTTTTTTTTTCTTTTTTTTTTTTTTCTTAATTTTCTGTTCGCACACAGTGAACTTTATCGTAACACAAGGTACGTTAATTATGCAAGGTGTGAATAAAGGTCGATAGAAATTCGTTATACCATTAGTAGCGTTAACGACGCCCTCGAGATTTTTCTTGCGTCACGTTTTATAATTTTTCTGCCACTCGCGCGGCTTCCTCGACTGGATGGAACGTTACAGCGCGGCGCGGCGCAACGACCGCTTTACAGCGATATCCCTGACCTTACTGTTGTCCCCTTCTCTATAGAAATTGCGCACAAGACAGGACTAGTGTCGAAATCGTCTTTTGAAATTGTCCGTGAATCACGTAGAGTTCATAAACGAGGACCCTGTCGATCGAATCCCATCGCGAATATCGATGATTTGACTAAACGTTGACTGTACGTTTTTAGCTTGCGCAAAAGTAAAAGAAAATGATCTTCTGTTGAAAAACAATTTGTACGGCTTGAAATCAATAGATTTTAAGAATCCGTGTTATCGATAATTTATTTATGATAAATGTTACGTTTCAGTTGAAAGAAAGCAGTCTATGTAAAAACTTGCTTATTCTTGCCTGTTGCAGAGCTTTTCTTTTAAAGTGACCGATTGTCACCCACGAAGATCTCCGTCCAAGGACCCAACGGTAGCACGAAGCAACGCTGCGTGGGCCCAAGCACAAGTGATATTCTTAACTAATAATTAATTAGCTATTGCATTCGTTTATACCTGTCAACCTCAAAAAAAAAAAAAAAAAATGTTCAAATTGGCCCGTTATATAATCGATAGTCGATCGTTATAATCGATCATCATCGTAGCTACCGCCGTCGATAATCTTATGACTTGAAGTGTGTTCAAAAGGCTTTTTTTTCTGTTTCTTAACGACCCATTGACAATAATTACGAATAATTATAAGAACCGAATCGAACTCTCAAAGACGAATTGGTGTGTTTCGTTCTGTTGGACCGAACGATTTTGAAAGAGAGAGAGAAGGGATAAGGGAGGCGGATAAGTGTCAGCCAGTGTAAAAAAAACAGTACGTGTGCGTGTGAAAACGGCGCAATATGAGAATGACAGCCGCTGTCAGACAGCATTCTCTTCATCTACAAGTGGCTCGCACCAACAATGGAAAATTCCTGGTTTGTCCGAACAGTAATCAGGACATTAATCAACAACCAACGAACGACGAGGCGAATTCGGTGCCAGCGGTTGTCTTCCCTAGTTACGAACCGTTGCCTGCCGATCATCATGGACCTACCATACTCGGCGATCGGTATGTGCTTCTTGGACCAGCCGAGGGGAGCGCTCTCTATCGATGCGTCGACGTACACAATGGCCAACAGCTCGTTGCAAAGGTGAGCGTTCACATTTCTTTTTACTTTCTTTCTCTCTTTCGTCTGCTCTTGATGTGAATATGTTTTTAATCCTTTTGCCGCTTGTACGCGCGTTGCACGTTGTATGCGATAGTGGCGCAAGTTTCAAGCTACCTTGCATAATTGATCATTACGATAGTATTGAAAGATTATGAAAGGTATAGAAATATTGCGGCAATTCAAATTTCTAATCTTGTTTCTAACTCCACTACGTTTCACCGAAAATATCGTTGAATTTTTTTTTTAGCGAAAGAGTTAACGTAGCAAATGTTATTTGTTTAAATTCGACGAAGCAAACACGTATGAATGAAATAACCGTGAATAATCGAGAAAGATATTGAAATTTATTCTGAAGTCAAACGTTAGTTTCGCTTTGTTCGAACGCGAATGCAAACATTTTTCTTCAATTTTTGAAAATTTTACATTTCAATCTTAGTATTTCATAATTATTCCGAACGACTTGAGAGGAATCGTTATTGTCTAAAAACTTGAATGAAAAACGAGCCAGCTGATGCAACGTTAATAGAGTATATACTGTAATATCCACTATAGGTAATTATGCAACACTTGTTGACATCTATTTCAGACGACAATAAATGTTACGCACCTCATTACTCGTTCTTTCGCAGCAATAACAAATTGTATTTGCTGATCAAAGTTTTTATCTTGATTGTCTCTAACAAAGTCATCATTTAATTACATTGTCAGCAGAATCAATTTTATCAATTACATATTTCGATAAAAAATTAACAATCGTAAATGATTACACCTCTCAACTTTCTTATTAAATCATTTCCGGTTATACATTTGCTAAGAAATTCAGTTTGGAAAAAAGTTCTTCGAGTTATGTTATGTAAAACTAGCAACGTGATACAAAACAATAGAAGTATTGCATAAGGAAATGTTATTGTAGGTATTTAAGTCTCGTTACGAATGTTCTATTAGAAATCCTTGTTTTATCTGCATTTGTTGCGACATTTAAAATGAAACTGGAGAAACAAAAGTGAAGTGAATGTATCTTACAAAACGCCACTTGTTTCGTTTTAAATAAAATTAGCAATATTTCTTTAACCTCTTGCGTTGGAATGACGTGCCACGTGCGTCGAGAATTTTTTGTTCCAAAATTGTAATATTTCTCAGTTTTAAGTATATTTAAGTAAAACAAAATAGGCAAAACGAATAATAATCAATCATTTCTATCCAGTGATATCATATCGACGAGTTCAAAAAGAAAGCGGCGAATTATTGTGTACGGCGCGGTCACTCGCGCGTTATGGTCCGCAATCAGTTGCCAGCGCAAATGATCGAGTGTAATTTTATTTTTGCTGCACATACAATTTTTATTTAAAAAGCTGCCCGTTTTACCTTTTTTTTATCGTATAAATCGATAAGTGTAGCTAGAAATTATCTACGCTAATATAAAAATTAATTAAATAATTAATAATTAAAATTAATATATAATTAATAATTAAAATAATTAGTATATAAAATTAATTAAATAATAATAATAATTAAATAATAAAATAATATAAAAATTAATTAAATAATAATAGTTTAAAAACCAATTTAAAAAAATTTTTTTTTTAATGTAACATTTTTGATTTAGCATAAAATTCTTAAATGTTAATGGAATCAATCTTTATACAAAATTTATTAAACACGAACGAAAAAATATGAATTACTACATATTTGAACACATGCAAAAATTAAAGAGCTCTAATATATTATATCTGTATATACCATACATGTAGGTTATCCAACTTAACCTACTATCCTTTCGAAAAAGTTAGAAATTAAAAACTTTAGTAATGTTTTTATGGCGAGTAGTTAAGTTAACTACGGTAGTCAATTTGCTTCGTGACAAATTGTCAATAAACCGAATAGAATCCGAGTCGAAAATGATACTGTTAGTAATAATTATGAAATCGGGATGCGAATGTTAAAGAACACGTGTCCAATGCGATATTTCTCGTACTAACGAGGAAAGATAGTAGATAGTCGCTGGTTGGATTTCGAAAGACGTTTGGTCGTTTATCCTTGATAGAGCAAACGCATCCTGCCTCCAGGATATATGTCACGAAAGACTCGAAGGCAGCAGGTGTGCAATAGCGTGCAGAAACACGTCCAATAAAACTTACATGCTGTATCAATGAAAATCGCCTTTCTAAACTATCGCCCGGGGGTTTATTTTGTTAAGATGCGAGTCAAAGATGAGTAGTTGACGCGTTATCAATCGATGTCATTCTGATTCGTCATTCTGAATGTTGAGAATTGCTCCATATGATTCATATACTGTCGTTTATGTGTCTGTGTATACAGGGTGTCGACAATCGACACGTAAAAATGAGTCAGAGAAAAATTTCCGTTTTCGAGAAAATCGATGTATGTTAACCTCTTGCGCTGGATATTTTCTCAGTTTAGTATATTGAAATATTTAATTTAGTATATTGATATTTGATAAATATTTAATTAATTAAATTAATATTATAAAGTAATAGTAATATTTACTTAATTAATTAATATTATTTATATTTAATAAATATTTAATTTAGTATATTGAAGTATATTGAAATATTTAATAAAATATTTAATTTAGTATATTGATATTTAATAAATATTTAATTAATTAATTAATATTATTTATATTTAATAAATATTTAATTTAGTATATTAAAAAATAACCCAAGCAAAACAAATAATAAATTTATTAGTGTTTCTTAGTAATTTCTATCCAGTAATATACTGATGAATTGAAAAAGGGGACGAATTATTGTATACAGTTTGGTCACTCGTTATGGACCGTGAATCAGTTACTAGTGCAAGAAGTTGGCTGCGATGAACGACCTAACTTAATTTATAAAATATCTATAAAATGCAGTATGCATAACTTATAGAACACAGTCTGTGTATAGTAAATATTGAAAATATTTTTACGTACAGTGATTCAGATTATATATTAGATTAGATATTCGGACACTGAATATTGAAACTGTTGCAATTTCGTCAAGTGAAATCGCACAATAATAAACTTGGGCTCGTTTTAAAGCTCCAAGCCTCTACTTTCAAAATGCTTCGTTCATTTTATTTCAAAAGGTAAATTTAAATCGAATTAATTTCTTGACTGGATAAAAGTAAACAATTAAAGATTATTTTACGTGAGAAAATAAACGAAAATTGTAAAATTTTCTTTTTTATGTTTCTGAGAAAAATTTATCAAATTCACGTGTACCAATGCGAAGCATTTAAAGTCTATTTTAAAAAATGGAAATAATAGCTTGGACGAAAGAAAATGTGTTGAAAAGTTAAAGTAGAAAATCTTTTCATTTTAAGCTTCGTTTTCGAAAAAATTGAATTTCAAATAGATAAGTATCGTCGATAGTAATTTTTGTATACATTTGGTAGGAAGTTATATACAATGTATACTTACACTATTTACTCAACGAATCTTTAGACCGATTTTCTTCCAAAATTAACGAACAAAAAATTTGTTATATTTTGTTATATTATAGATTTGTTATTGTGTACATTTAACATTCAATTGATGCTTATTGACGACTATAAGAAATTAAATCAAATTTAAGTTGTATTATACAATCAATATACAAATTGTATTCTATATCTTGTATAAATGTCATTGATGGTCTTTATCATGTAACATTCTATATAATTTAATTTCTATATTGTTATTGGGCAACTGTATTAATTGCTCAACGATATTAATTGAAAGTTTCTTATATAAATAATGCAGAAAGTATATAATATAAAAATAAAATACGGTTTCGAATTGCAAAATATTTTATGAAAACTTCAATATCTTGTTTTATGCAGATTACTAGTTTTAATAAACATTACAACAGAAGCTACTCTATTAGATTTATCATAATATGTACTCACTATCAGGATTAGGTTTTTAAAGCCTAAATTATATATTCGATCATGTATTGAACAGTTTTAACATCAACAATATTGGAAATATATAGGGTGATTCTTAAATGCATGTCTATATTTTAAATAATGAATCTACACACTAATACAACTAAAATTGATTAAGATATCCCTACACTGCCGCTCAAAAGTAGCCTAATGTATTTAACTTCGTAACAAAAAATTGAACAAAATTTTACATAGTTCACATAGTTCACAAAGCTTACTTGAGAATACCTATTTCTTCGAGAATTCTCAAAATTCTCGAATTTTGAAATACTTTCGGAATCTGCTTCGACCATCGGATTCCCAAGATTTCTAATATATATACTAATACATGTCTAACGTGTACATATAGAAGAATTATTATTCAGCTCGCCAGTTTCACAAGTCTGCTTTACCGGTTCAACTCGTTGAACAGACTATAATATTGTAATATCTCAATGCCTTTGAGCGTATATCTTATAACTGCCGTTACAAAACCTAATCTCAAGATTTCACAGTTCATATATATATATACATACAGGATGTCCATAAAGTCTCTTTACAATTTCAAAAATTTATAACACAGGCAAATGAAAAGACAGATAAGTGGAAATTATTACAAAATGAGACGTATATGTTTAAATTTTTTTCTGCCTCATTTAGTACACATCTATACGGTACCATTAGTTGCACGAAGCACGTCAAGGTGGTACTCGATTTCTTACACGATTGATGTTTTCCTCAAGTGTTTTTGATCGTCCATTCCTCCCTTTATCGAACACTGTCCCTGTCTCCAGAAACTTCTCGTGCCATACACGAATTGATAGACGTGACGCTGGATCCCTTCCATACTTAGTTCTGAAGTTTCGCCGAGTCTGCAGATCCGATTTGGTTTCAATAAACCATGACACGCACTGTGCCTTCTCCTGAGGAGTAGCCATTTTGTAAAAGGTTCATTTAACAGTATCTTATTCATCAACAGGATATCTGAAATGCAATGTGATGAAAACCTTGATAACCACCAAGTACATAGAACAAATCCGATGAAGATATCTCATCAGTTGCCTTTAATAAATTTTTGAAATTGCAAAGAAACTTTATGGACACTCACATGAGGTTATGTTAAAGATATCGTGTACTGAACAAAGGTACGGGACATCACTAATCTAAAGCAAATGATCACTGATGCCATTTCCACCATTGATGGAGACTATGCTACAGCGAACATGGCAAGAAATCGAGTACCATCTTGATTTAGCTTTGTGTAGCTAAACAGTGTCCTTCTGGAGGTGTATTAAATGAGGCAAAAAAAAAAAAAAAAAAAACTAAATATATACGTCTTTGTAATAATTTCCACTTATCTGTCTTTTCATTTGCTTTTGTAATTAATTTTCGAAATTGTAAAGAGACTTTACGGACACCGTGCATAAGAAATTCATGATCCTGCGAGATTTACCTAGAGAAAAATGAACTGAGAACAATGACATCGGAAAAGTAGAAAGTAGAAAGGTAGCCGTTGACAATCGAGAAACGGTGTTCATAAAATCATACTTTTTAAAGCGCAGGTAAACCCTAGGTAGGAAATCGTAGTACCGGTTGGGTCGAGAGAAAAAAAATAGCGGATCCCCTCTTTGTTGTATCCGGTGTTTCTTCTCGCGAAACGGGCAACCGTTATTTCTATTGTCATCGGTGGCACGAGAGAGGAGACTCATTGGCAGTGTGTGTCACTCTCTGAGAAATGTTATTCGGAATATTCTTGCGTCAACCTTCACCGCATTTCTCGCAATTAAATCCCATAGTTGCATTTCTAATGAACGTTGCTGTTTTAAGAACGCGACCGTCGCGATGTGTCGCAATGGCTTTTACCTTCGAGCGGCGATTATTGTTATCTCTCGTGCTCGGAAAGGACTTGGGATTCCACGAGGGGGGATGGTCCGAAACCGTTGAAATCTGTATTTCATGAACTTTCAAAACATCACGCTCGACTCGCAATGAGTTGGGTCAACTCGTTTTACAAAAGTCTTCTGCGCTATATACAATGATTGATTTTTACGAAATTATTTAACACGTTTAATACTGTTTTCGGTACACGCTGAAACTCATTTCTACGCTAAGTGATATGTTTTTTATTAAGAGACGAGAAGGTAATCAATGATTGTAATTCGATATATGAGTGAAAACATTAGAAATAAATATTATTTACTGTACTAATTTCTTACATACACACTCTTGCATGAATTTTGTCACGCAACTTTATTTTTTTTATTATTCTTGTATTTTTCATTGCCAAATAAATTTAACAATTGATTTAAAATTAATAAAATTAATCTAGAAAAATTCTCACCAATATATATATATGATTAAGTCTCGATTTAAATATCATAAATCCTTTTCGTTTGTCAAACTAAACTATAAGATTGAAATACAAAAATTCAAAGATCATAGGATTGAATCAATTAATGACACAGCACCAATTCTATAATACTATATTTATTGTATAGAAATTATTCCACGCTTCCTTATAACATTTCTTCATTTTAAAATCTTTATTTTCCAACACTTTGATTTTAATATTCTTCCACTCCAACTTCCAAATATTCACCAACTTTCCAACACTTTGATTTTAATATTTACAAACGTAATTTAACGTAATTTCTTCATTTGTTGAAAGCTGCTGAAAGAGTACTATGCATGTGCTATGTGTGCAAGTCATTAAGACTATTATTTACATTTTTCCCTGGAGACAATAAAGCTATCCACGGATTTACCACTGACAGAATTGCAAATAAGAAAATGATGGATCATTGTTGACGTCTGTTAATCATTTAATTCTCTTTATGACTTTTGTTTCTTGAGCGGTTGTTTGTTAGCTTTTTACGATCAGACAATGGAACTTTGTAGGATCCCATAGCCGTTGCATTAACGATTTCGGAATCGTAAAAGCAATCGGAATGACGAAGCTTTAGGAAACATTTCTGTTGAGTAAGAAATCGAAGACAGTGAATTCCGTGGAAAGATTTTTTTATCGCTTTTCCACTTCTGGTGCTGGAGAAACAACACCAAAAAAATGTAAATAAAATTCGACGAAAATGGAAAACTTTTTCATCTTCAAATTTTTACACTTGTTTAACGACGAATTTAATAATTTTTAATATTTGATCTTGAATAAATATTTAAACAGTTTATAGCATTAATTACAGGCTTCAGGTTTATGTATAATGTTTTGTGGCAGGAGATTTTCATACCTTAATTTTTTGTTTTATGAGTCAGAATGACATCATTATGTTTTTCACACGGGTCTGCAGTGTTAGAAAATCTAACATTTTACTTCCTTTCCTCTCCTCGATGATTCTATATAAGCTTGATTTGGGCACATTTATAGCACTTGATAAACTTCTAATAAGATCTTTAATTTTCTCCAAGTTTTGAAAGAAAATCTTTTCTTCTTCATTAACATTCTAGTTTATCATCTTTACAACGCTGTAGCAAAAATTGCAGAACAACATTATGCATACTGTTCTTCTTTTCAAGCTTTTTCACTTTCACTTTCAAATTATCATCCGTTTTAACTCTAGGCACACTTTTAAGCTGGTGTACTTTTGAAAATGTCTTGAAAATTATTCTAACACTGGCTCACTTTGATAAATAAATGACGATCGAGTGATTGTTTTTTTTTTTTAGTTAGTTAATAAATATAGTAACCTACTATCTTTGTATTTAGACACCCACCAAATATTTATCATATTAATAATCAGGTAAAAACTATATAAGTTATAGTTACAGTATAGTGCTAAACAATGATATATCATTGTTGATTACATTAATTTATTCTTTCTTTGTTTCTCTCCTTCAATTTTGTAATTATCATTTTATACAGAATTTGTCTTCTTTCCTCAAATCTTATCACAATTTAGCTCGATACTTTTTGTTTAGGTACAACTTTTTCCACGCTGAAAGGGTTTAAAAAAATAAGGGGAAAGTATAAAATATTTTGTTAACTCTTTAAGTATTTACAATTATCAAAAATCGGAAGATTTAATACCGATGAATAAGAAATATAAACAAATTAATAGAGTACTCATCTTTTAACATATACATACCTTTAATATAGTTATTCAGTATCACAATATGTTTTCCTCTTTGAAACAGTAATAAGCAAGCCAATTGTTGTGTTATTGATTATATGATTATCTATCTATTCTAATTAAGATCTGTATTTCGCTGTCGAGTCAAAGAAGGTTTAGATTAGGTTTGGGTTAAACTAAAATAAAAATGTGCATACATGTGATAGTGTTAGAGATTTGTAATAGTACATTGTGTAAATACTTGCGTGATTAATTTATCACTCTTCCGCTGTTTCTGATTGTAAGTTTCCGTTGCGTGAAGAATGATAAAGCTCCATTTATAATTAACAGATTGGACATTTTATGACGTTGAAGTCTGTAAAAATATGTCAAAGCTTTTGTTTGACTTTGTTTCTCTATTGATGCATCTAAATGTTAAAACTTGCAATTTGATTAGTTCTGGACAGATTGGAGATAACTCCACGTTGTTTTTAATACTATTCAGTGCACCATATCACATCCGGTCAAATTTAAAAATTTGATTTAAAATTCTCAGCTCATTGCTATCTAACTTTGTGACAAAAAATGAAAATGTATAATTCTTTTCTTATTGTATCTGAAAGTTATTTTGTATATAGTTTTTGTGCATTTCCTATATTAAATTATGGATCACCTATATTTCTTTCATGAAAAGATAATTTTTTTTTTTTTCATAGTCAGTATTTTGACTGATTACGGTACAAATACATATACAGGGTGTCCCACGTAACATTTTTCACAATTTTTCAAGTACTTGCGATAATCTGACAAAAAAATGTTCTGAACAAAAGTTGATCAGTTTCCGATTGGCTATACAGTGTAATAAAAAAAATTTCAAAAGAATTTTTTTTTCGATAATTGTCAAGGTCACCTTCGTTTTTTTTAATGGCACTTTATATTTTTGACTCGATAGTATTGTAGCTCGTATCTAGACGAAATTCAACGACTTAGTATACCATGATCTTCGGATGATCTTGAAAGCAAAGAAATGAAAATTTCAACAAAAAATGACAATCGGCATGAATGGGTGACAATAACTTGTGTTTATTATCAAGATTCGAAATTACATTCAACTCAGGAACCTTGGATAATTGAACGAAAACGATTTCGTGAAAAATTCACAACAAATGTTCAAATTGAAATCCATTTTGTTGTAGGCATAATTCCGTAATCTCTACGTAGTAATTTTGTATTGTATTGGTTGCTCTTGCGATAGTAGCGAACTTCTTCGCATGCTGTACGGATTCGCTGCTTTAAATGTTCCATATTTTGTATTGGAACAGCATAAACTATTGACTGCAGATGACCCTATAGAAAAAAATCAAGTGATGACAAATTAGGGGATCGTGGTGGCCATAAGTGCCCAACCAATGTGTCTCCAAACTTTGAGTTTAAGTAGTTATGAACGATTCGAGCATTATGAGGTGGGCAACCGTCTTGTTGGAAATAAATACGCTGCTGAGTATCATTTGGAAGCCCTTGCATCGAATGTTTGAAGTTGCGTGGAAAGAAAATTTAAATAATTTTGAAATGTTAAATTAAAAAAAATAAATGAATAATAATAAACACAAGTTATTGTCACCCATTCATGCTGATTGTCATTTTTTGGTGAAATTTTCATTTCTTTGCCTTCAAGATCGAGCTGCAATACTATCAGGTCAAAAATATAAAGTGACATTTGAAAAAACGAAGGTGACCTTGACAATTATCGGAAAAAAAAATTTTTTTTGGAAATTTTTTTTGTTGCACTGTATAGTCAATCGAAGACTGATCAACTTTTGTTTAAAACATTTTTTTGTCAGATTATCGCAAGTACTTGAAAAATTGTGAAAAGTATTACATGGGACACCCTGTATATATTTAAAAACAAAATGCCATAAAATCAAAGGACTTAAATTATTTCAATGTCGCAGATTTCAAAGAAGAATTTCAAAGTCTGAATGAAGAACCACTGCTTCGTATATGTGCGTTGCAACGTCATAATTGATTGTATAGTTGTTGCTTCCGCTATGAGGTTATTAACGTAACTGGCTGCTATAATTCAAAGTAATTTATTTGAGATTTTCATACGTTTCGTCGGCAATCTTCCGTGTATTATTGCACTTGCGAACAAACATAACGATACAATAACCGCCAATCCAATCATTTCCAACCGAACTGTTTACGTATTTAAAAAAATATTGCATTTATTTATGTTTTAACCTCGTGCTGGAATGACGTGCCACGCACGTCGAGAATTTTTTTTGTTCCAAAATTGCAATATTTTCTCAGTTTTGAATATATTTAAGTATAACTCAGGCAAAGCAAATAATAAATTTATTGCTTCTCAATAATTTCTATCCAGTGATATCATAACGACGAGTTCAAAAAGGAAGCGACGAATTATTGTATACGGTTTGGTCACTCGTTATGGTCCGCAATCAGTTGCCAGCGTAAGTGGCTTGGTTAACCTCTTACGCTGGAATGACGTGCAGCACGCGTCAAGAATTGTTTGTCCCAAAATTGAATATTTTCTCAGTTTTAAGTATATTCAGGTAAAACAAAGTAGGCAAAACAAATAATAAATTTGTTACTTCTCAATAATTTTTATCCAGTGATATCATAACGTCGAGTTCAAAAAGAAAGAACGACGAATTATTGTACACGGATTTGGTCACTCGTTATGGTCCGCAATCAGTTGCCAGTCGCAAGTGGTTTGTTAAACAAGTTACTAGGAATCTTAATTTATGATTTCATTTTCATTTCGTACTTTTCCTGTATTTATTATTAACTATTATCACTGTAATAATAATTAGCCATTAGTACTATGCCTACTAATGAACGTATCGTATTATATAATACAACATTCGGTTGTAAAAACGATTCAAATGAAAAATGATCAGACTTTAAATCGATTCAGGCTACGTTCAATAGTTATATACAACTTTGCAACAAAATGTTTACGAACAAACTTCTTACAACGAAATGTTTTTCTTATTTTCACTTGCTGATCATGCTTCTACAATTTTTCTGGACAAACAGGAAACACCTTATGTTAATAGTATTCACTTTTTATTATGCTATAGCTTAGTATAGTATGACTATCTGTTCCTGTATTGTTAAATCTATTGCGTGTTTAATAGTACGATTAACATGTAGAATCTGAATTCATTATCCAATTAATTGCAAGAAGGGGTAACCTTCATTAGCAGTCCAGAGCTATTGAATCCACGTGACTAGAAAGGCTAGAATTTTCTGATTGCGTTAATATTTAGTAACTATACGATTATTAAGCGATTTACATTTTTTTTTTTAACTTTACTATTCAATTATCGCAATTATCGTACTTATTATCGTTTATTAATAGCTACGGCGTAGATTCGTACAAACGATATTTTATGAAAGAGAATTAAAATTTTAAATAACAGTTTTAAGCTAAGATAACAAGTAGAAAAAGTTTTTCTGAAATAAAATATATACGTATGAAAATATTTATAAGTGTTTTTAACATAAAGTTTTAACATAAAGTATCTATAACATAGTTTAATAAAAAGTAGTTTAGCATAATAATAGTATAAGTAATTTATAAATGGTTTAATACGAAATATTTATAAATAGACTTTTATTAAAAGCAATAAATCGTATTGATTAATTATATTAAAAATACATGATTTCGTTTAAATAAATTCATTTGAAAAAAAAAGAAATTATATCAAATCATATATATACATATGTTTGTATCTTTTCTAAAATCATTTCACTTTTGTTTGAATCAATTGAACTGTTCATTCGCCAAATCGATTAATTTCACAAAATAAAAAGAATAGAAAAATTGCTAAAACACGTTGTAGAATGTATCATTATAAACTTTAGTCTTTTTTTTAATTTGTGCTTATAATACAAAAAAATACTGCAAACGGTCTTTTTGTTTTGATTATGCATCGTGCATTGTTGTGAAAATCACTTTTAAAGTTTAACATATTGAAGAAAATTCGTTTGCTATAAAGTAATAATCCTCTAAAGTTTCAAAATCCAAAACTTTAAAGGCTTATTCATTTCAGATAATACAAAATTGCAAGATACAAAATAATATTTATACGCATAGTATATTTTGTTATAATTCGGACAAAATTTTCAATTATTTTTAATTATTCTCACTAAATTACTAATATATTACAAATAAATACGATGCCTTTTGAACCTATTCAGTGGAAACAAAAATTTTAGCCAGCTAAAAATCGTTTAAATATCCCACTGTGTGATGTATCTCATTGTCATTCATAAAATTGGATAAAAAATAACTATATACTCGAAAAAAAATTATCGGTATTCTAAACTGTTATAGCTTCACGTGGAAAAAATTATGCAACAATTCACTTGGTCTCAGCTTAGAGCATAAAGTTCTACTTTAACAACCTCATTTTTCTCATTTTTTTTCAAAAATTTGAAGATTTGCGAAAAAGGATACTTTTTTCAAAAATTGTAAAAAAATCAGATGTTTGTAAAAGAATTTTTTGTTTGTGGCAAGATCCACCATTATCTCAAAATAGAGCTTAAAAAGTACGAATATTCCCTTCTTCTATCATGCATAGAAATATTTAAAAGTAAAAGCCCGTGGCCTATTTAAATTTCTTTTGTTTCAATTATATTAGTTGCATATTAAAATTAATTGAATTTTCAAAAGTATAATATATCTAGTATAGTATAATATAATCTATAATAGTATATATCTATAATATCTATAATCTATAATAGTATATATCTATAATATCAATAATCTATAATAGTATATATCTATATCTATAATCTTTAATATAATCTATATAATATTAATCTATAATATGTAGTATATAAAATTAATTGAATTAAAAGTAAATAGCAGAATGGAACAATGAAACGAACTATGTATTCTGAGAAATATCTATATTTCTCCTATTTGTTATTTTTCCTCCTTAGTAGTTGTTGGGGGGGGGGGGGATTTTGCGGCTCGCAATGTAAAACTTCCCCTTCATCCGCCAGCTGTGAGCAAACTGCGTCCATAAATAATTCGTAATTTATAAACCCTAGTTTCTCTCAGCCAGTGTCATTCTGTCTCCTTTTTTTCGGAAATAATGGTAGACGGTGTCGCAGCACGGCGAATGATCACAGAAATTGCGTCGATTTTTAATCATTTTTACACTTTACTGCGTGTAAAACGTATTCAATTCAGAATTAGTTCAGTATTTTTCATATTTGTCATCTAATACATATCACATTGCCAGCGTATTTTGTTTTCCACATTCAACATGTTTCACTCATGTGTTTGCATCAAGAGGAGATTCTTCTGTAATTGTTGCAAAATTTTATAATCTCCATAAATTTTTTAACACTAGAACTACCGACTTTATACTTCAGTATTTTCTTTACCATTATTATATTTATTATTTAATTTATTAAATTTATTTTGTAGATTGAATTTTTATATTTTAGAAATATTAAATATTTTATATATTAATAATTTTAAATTTATTTATGTAATTTTATCTTTTTTAGTAAAAATTCCAATATATATGATTCATTCGTGGATGATTATTAAAAACTCATGTTGAAGCTCCTTTTTTTAAGTTCAATAATTTTAGCTTCAGTTGTGTTAAAATTAGGAAGATATGGAATATTACGAATTATACGTGTTTATATGTAATAAATTTTATTTATATTTAATAATAATTTATTTATTTGGAATATTATTTTTAAAAATTATATATGTTTGTGTCAATTAATTGAGAAGACATAAAATTAATTGTTGTTATTTCTTCAATTGTTCTAATTGGGATTATATTAATAACAAAATTAAGATTATATGATATTTTATAATAATTAGACATGGATTTCCAGTAAATTTGTTTTTTTTTTTAATTTAATGATTTATTTAAATAGTTTAATAAAAATATTGAATTGTGATTTCAAAAATCTAAAATTATTTTAAATCATTACAAAAATATTAATAGTTTAGAATTATATTATTTCTTATAAGTTAAATATAATATTTTTAGGAATATATTTTTTATTATTTAATTATGAAATAATTTTAGAATGAAATATTGTTAGACTAAATTCAATAAAAATAAATATATTTTTAATTATAGATTATGAAATTTTATCACTTATTTATTTAGTAATATTTATTTCTTCAATAAACCAAAGTATAATATTTGTGGGAAAGAAATTAAAGTGCAAGATACAAGAAAAAATTAATAACACGATAAAGAACACAAACTTCTCTTAATATATTTTATTAAGACTCACTCGAGTATCTAAAAATACGCTGTTATAAATGGATAAAACTTCCATAGAAAATTATAAATTAGTCATTTCGACCACTCTGGTAGTTCTAGTGTTGAAAAGTTATAGTACAATTAACATTATACATGTTATACTTTTGTGTGATCAGTTGCATTAAACCACATATATAGTTTCTATTTCAATGGAGAAAATGCGACGTGCATGCTACAATGGAAAAAAATGTAGCATGTAAAATTCCCGTGAAATCCTGGCCTAAAACTCCGGAAGAGAGAATAAGGCAACAGCGAGCCATCGCATTTTACAATCGTCACGCTATACAATGCACCACTTACGGCATCTTATACTGCACAAATACAAGGCTGCTATTTACCTCGCTTCACTTGCTCATATCGTCATACTGTGATTAGCGTTATTCATAATCGCTTTCAAAGAGAGTTCTTTGATTTAATTGGCAATTACGTTGTTTGATATGTAACCGGCGCAACCGTATCTCCTTCCGGTCGAATCTACCTATAACGCAGAGTTAACTTTAAGATTATTGGAGAAAATTGTGGATGACATTATGTGAGAACTTGAAGATTAATTAGAGAAAAGGTGGCAAAACTTTACGTAAGCAAGTTTACAGAAACATTAACTTTTTGTATTCAGGCATAATACTGCATCGTTGATTGCAATAAACGAATTTATAAATATTTTTGCGTATATTACAAAAAGCAACTTTACGGGAACATTGACTTTTCTTTTGTGTTTAACCTCTTGCAGTATGACGTGTCACGCACGTCGAGAATATTTGGCCCAAAATTGCAATATTTTCTCTGTTTTAAGTATATTGAGATATAACCTAGGCGAAACAAACAATAAATTTATTACTTCTTAGTAATTACTATCCAGTGATATACCGATTAATTAAAAAAGAAGACGAATTATTTTGTATTGTACAGTTTGGTCACTCGTTATGGTCCGCGAACCATTTACTAGCGCAAGAGGTTAAGTGTAATATTAATAACGTCTTACATTGTTAATAAATAATAATCAAAAGATACGTACCATTAAATTTATAATGTCAAAAATATTTCTGCGCATATTTCGGATAAATCGAGCATAAATCGAGCGACTGTACCGTGTACAAAGAAGTTGCACAGAATAACGATGATCGTGACAAAACACGCTTGGTTAAATTTACATATTTAAATTGCAAATGGCAAACTATTGAATAACGCAAATGGAATGTACAAATGTGCTATAATTTTGTAGATTTTTCTACGAATATTAGCGAGAACGACCTTGTTTATGCTAACAGGTTTTTTTTTTCTCTGCGACGTCACGTCGTGTACAATTTACTACATTTCGAGGATTCCAACTCGAGCTAAATACTTTACCGACCGGTAGCCTATTAATCTACTATAGACTACTATTTACTGCTACCGGTCGGTAAAAGTATTTGTTCAGGAGCTAACACAGTTAATTCTTGCAAGCAGAGCAGCCAATTCCAAAAATTGACTCTAGCAATAATTGGACAAATATAGAAAATAAATATACCGAGAGCAAGCGAAATAGACTCAATTTATCGAAGAAGAATGTGGACGAGTTCTGCAAGTTAAACCGAATTGCAATGAAACTTAAGCGAGCACAGCTATAACTTTATTTTTCATTTCTGCAGTTATCAAAAACACGAGTTGTTACTTGTAATTAAAATTAAAAGTTTTACTGAAAGCAAAGTTTTATACATTTATTTGATATCGTTATATCGCTTTAGTTGTAATTATGTGCATAGAATGTACATGAATACACAGATTATAGATTGTTTGTATATATACGTCTAATATTACATATCAAGATTAATGGAGTGTGTTTGTAGTTGTGATTATTAATTAGTTCGCCGTTGTTAATCTAGATGTAGGCACAGCTTTTTCTACTATAATTTAAGTGTCGTTACTATGAACATGTGCATATAAAATTCTTTATAAGCGTTGAAACATACTCTTAGGTTCTACAAAGTATAAACTACTTTGTTTTGAATTTAATTACAAGAAAAGTTAGGTTAGGTTTAGATTTGTTTAATTTGGAATGTGAAAAACATGGGCGCTATGTTTTGAAGTTTTACACAAACAATAAATTAACATCTTTTGCAATTAGTATACTGCTGGTAAAGAATAATCTGATATTTTAAGGCATATGTTTTAAATTGAGAAATAGGTTATTCGATGCGTCGAAACTTTGAAACCGGTCAAATTTGATCGATTTGGATTATTTTAAAAATCAGAGTCAATTGAGCCAAAGTGAATATATAATGTGAAATCAGGATCCTTGAATATTATATAAACCGATCTTAAATCTTTTGCAACATGAAAAAAAGTTTTTTTTGTTCCCTGATATAATAGATATGTATATACATACAATTACCTAGTCATTATATATATCGGAGACCGAAGAAAAAAAAAAGACACCTGTTGCTAGCGGACATAATTCGTTCAGATAATAGAAAGTATTGTTGTACCTCCAAAAGCTGTTTATAATTTTAGCTCAATTATCAATTTACCTTCACATGCAATACAATTTCTCGATTAATAAATACATTTTGATAAATCATCGAAATATGAAAAATAAAATTTATACAGGGTGTTTCCAACCTAATAACACAAAGAAAAAAGATGTGATTCTACATGAAGAGAATAAGTCGAAAATTTTTTCATCATTTAAGGCCACGTTTTCGAGAAAATCGAGTTTAATCAAGATCGTGTAAAAGGAGTTCATGTAAAAACCGAACTGGGTGTGTTAATCTTTTAAATTTCTTTCCTCATTAACAAATGAGATCTTATTGCACAGGATTAATTTTTTTATGAATAATTTCTTACTTACCTACTGACGATCGATAGTTTAAAACTATTATATGTTTAAAAAAAATCTTTCATTTTTTAAACGATTTTATTTAAAATTTTAAAAAGAAGAAAAATCACAATTTGTAACTAAAATCAATACAAGCCATTTTTTCAATTAATTTATTTAAATTTTCAAATCACATATAGTTTCAACAGTGATATAAAATCTCCATTAATTAATTTAAGTTTTTGCGAAATCGGAGCATGTTTCTAAATTTGTTTATCAAACTTTTCCTACGTACACAACTTGGAGGAATACTTGGAATCGTTATCCTGTTGCAACAAATTTAAAAGCAAAAAATACTTAATAAAAATTCTAAATTAATAGAAAGTCGAGCGAAATTTTTAAATCAACACAAGTGGTTTCAACGTTGAGTTTTAACGCGTACGTAGGAAAAAGGAAACAATATATTTACACGATGATTAAGCGAGCGCCCTGACGCAATCGAAGGTAACTGTATACGACGAACTTTGTAAAGAAAAGTCGCCTCTGGTGAGAAGAATTCGTTGGAAACCGTGTGTGGCAACACGCTTCGTTGGAAGCGTGTTTGGAAACAAAGCGGGGATCCCTGGGTTTACTTTTCGAGATTACGTTTAACCTAACGATCAAAGGTGTGAAATATAAAGTAATTCCGTTTCTAGCCGAGCTGAGTTCGGATCATTGGCTCGTACACACGCGTACTCTGTACATAACGGAAACGATAGATTGCTCGATGCCAGTGTTAAGTCTAGTAGAGGACACGTGGTGCAATCGAAAGGCAAATTTGAAAGACCTTGTGAAAAAAAGCTATTGCGTTAGAACCATGACGAAAGAAGGTTAAAGCCGTGGATCGACTTCTTTCGGCAAAAGTCAAATATTTAAATACCAACAATAGCGACAACGTGTAAATTAATATAATCAATTCTTATTACTGTATATTGTAATCATATTACTGTATACAGTAATATGAAAAAATATTTTTAATTGAAGATTATTTCATATTTAACATGTCGGATGCCACGCTGATTTTGCACGTCTGACCCAAGGCGCCAACATGAATTTGTTGTGACAATATAAATTAATACAATTAATTCATATTATTTTAACGTTAATGCTAGTACTGATAGTATAACAATATGTTGGTAAATACGAACATGCAAAAATATTTTGCAGTTGAAATTTTAATTGAAGATTATTGAATCGTTTATTTTATTACATTTATTTTATTTTATTACAATAAAAAATTTTTTATTCATCACGCAATAAATTTCTGACAATACAAATTCGTTTAGTGAACAAGTTCAGAATCACAATCGGTCTGCGCAAAGTAAATTTTCGATTGTATTCTACCGGAAATGCCAATTTCTCCATTATCTACAGTGTATAGGTGTCTAACCATAGATGTCGGAACATATGGTAAAAATAATGATCGATTTGTATACCGGTCGATTTCGTAAAGAACGCCAGTGGTGCCCTTATTAAACTAATGGAACCCGGGTTTCGAAACCGTGTCAGGTTTCGACATGCGAGATGAACGGCCGAACGAACAAAGTTTCAAAAGTAGCCAAGATTTCGTCTGCGGTCTGCCCTCTTATCGACCCATTTTATAAAGGCACAAAAATCAAATGGACACGTGCTCGTTCGTTTGTTCAATTACGTAAAGTCAGTTCCATTTTTTTTTTTTTTTTTTTTTTTTTTTTTTTTATTTTTGTATTTAACTTTTATACACACAAGCAAAGCATGGTCGTGTGAATTCCGTGCATTTAATTTTTATTAACCTTGGGGGGGATTTGTAAAACAAAATTGAACTATTTAATAGATTAAAATTCTTAGATTGATTGATTAATGAGTACTATATTTCTAGTTTAGCGGTTTTTCTCAATTTTGGCTGTTTCGCTACCATTTCTTTACAACAAAAGGCTTATTTTATCACTGAAACTGTTACTTTTTCACTTCTTAGTTCTTGTTACTTTTTAAAGTAACAAGTTGGTTTTTTTTAAGTCGTATAAAAAAAATTATGAGCCAAAATTAGGAAAAACTGTTAAATTAGAAATTTATCAGTGAGAATAGACGATTAATTTTATCAGTTAACATTATTAATCGGCAGTTATCAATCGTTAAATTACATCAAATTTGATTATAATTTTATTTAAATTGAAGATATACTTTGAAATAAAGCTTTAGAATTGAGATATTTCATCGTACAAACATGTTCCTACTTTACACGGTCGGGACCCATGTGACTAGCTGCAAGTCTAATTAAATTCAAAATTTGTTAAATAAACGAGCAATAATAAAAAATTTTATTTCGTTGCGTTGGGCATTAATATTAGTTCATTGATTGTATCATCTCTCTATATATTACATATTCCAAAGGATTTCAATCTGTTGAATCTTCGGCTTTTTTTCAGTAACTTAAAACGTATAATTGTATAATAGTAACGAAAAAAGTCTTTGGCATACTACACAGAAATAAAGAAAATAATGTAATACTTTTTTAACAATCAGTTCTGAACATATACTTTAACTTTGTTCACCATACAAAGCTCGACAGTTGACCCACCTTTTTCTTCTTCTCCATACACACACACACACACACACACACACACACTTCCTCTCATCACTCATGCCAACCTCTCAATATGTAAAATTGTGCATGAATTATCATGTTATCCAACACAATCTTTAGCCACAAGAAAACTACTAGAAAAAGAATTTCAGTAGTCAATCGTTAACGAGATATTTAATTTATGGTTAAAACTGAAAGAAATTTAATCGCCAATAATTGACGCCAATGATTGATGTAAGAATTTAATCTTTAATCGTAATTAACGATTGAAGTTGATCGCAACTAACAATCAAAGTAGGAATTTAATCGTTATTTATGATTAACTAAAATTGGAACATAATCATTAATAAGCGATTAAAGATTGTAGGAAAAATTTAATCATTGATTAATTTTTTGCCTAAGGCGACTTTTGAAGCTCTATCTAAATACACTGTTTAATGATCGTTTGTAATTTAATAGGCTAAGTAATTTTTTGAAGCTGGTCGAGAAGAATAAATAAAATAGAGTTAGAAATAATATATAATATTACAAATGAAATGAAATAAAATTAGAACACGAACTCGGTATATTCATTCCACTTGTGTCTTTCTCATTTTAAATTTATTACTCTAAAGAAAAATTGAATTAACTATTGAAACCATTTTATTTAAATCAATATTTGCATAGTAGATATGTATTACTCAACTCGTTTGAGTTTAAATCGCTTTCATTCAACTAGCTTGAAATATTTCTCCAAGTTTTTCCGTCGAAATTAAAATTATTAAAAGAAAAGAAAATGTAGAGAGAAAGAAAAAAAAAAGGTCAAGAGGATATTTGAAAAAACAGCGAAGAGGTGAAACAGTGCATTAAAAAACCAATAAGAGTAAAAAAACATCATTATTACTTTTCCCTGTTAAATGAAAAGTTAAATCAAATCATTAATGCAAAAGTATGCGAAAATTTTTTGAACTTTTAATTGTATGAAAACCAAAGGTATATATTATTATATTATTGTATTCGGACATAATATATATTATATTAGTTTTATTACATATGTTTATTATACATTGTATAATAAATTTTGTATAGTTATATAGTTTATTATATTAATTTTATTACATATTATATTATTATTATATTCGGATGTACATGGAATGAATGTCTGATTTTTAAACACTAAAGTCACTTGTCAAACTTTTGATCAGATAAGCCTATTTGAATTAAGTTCTGTGCAAACTTGTTGGAAACAGAATTATCATTTCTCAAACGAGTTTGAGCTCTTTGCAGAATATCCATCAATCAAACAGAATAATTTCTGGATTATCTTGTATTTCTCAGTCGTTTCTGTGTAATAAGAGTTTTTGCAGAAAAATATAATTATTATTCTGTCAGTTTATGTATATATGAAGATTTGTGAACTCGTCTCGGTTTTATTTCTGCATACATTGATTTATTAAGCGGCGAGTTCGATTTTAATTAATTTATCTTTAGACATTGAAAAGGAAAACTCCACTGTGCCTTTGATATCGCATATAATTTTGCTTAGAGCCTCTAGAGATCCAATTTTTAAGATCTAAAAGAAAATCGACATGTTAAGTAGTGTAACAAATATGTAGATTGTATATTTTTATACAATTTTAAAATAGATTTAATTATCTTTTGAATAATAAAAATTCAATGATTTGATTTAATGGACAATATGCATAATCCATCCACATTGAATAAAGGAGCATATGATGTGGATAAATGTTGCTTATAATTGTAAATAGAAAGAAAACGAACACTATAAATATGATTTTGAAAATATAATATGCAACATTTGAAATATAAAATCATTTATTACTGTAAGGAAATAAAATATTGAATTTATGATTGATGAACTATATTCAGTTTAAATTGAAATGTTGGTCATTTCAACGCAAGAAACATGTTTTTTTTACGGATAATTATATAATTCAAAGAACGTAAAAATGTATATTATATACAATTTTTTGATAGAAAAGATAAAATGATCGTAAAGAAAAGAAAAAATAATCAACCACATAGTACGCATTATTTGCATCATTACACAATCTAATAAAATTTATATAAGAACTGTCAAAATTAATTAAATTCAACAAATTGCCAATTTTTCACTCGAAAAAGTATTTAAAACGTGAACTATGACACTTTGTTAAAAATTGTTCTTTCATGATCAATGAGAGTAGATAGAAAAATTGTTTTTGAAAATGAAAGTTTCAGTTTGAATAAAAAATAAACATTTTTCTATAGTTCAGATAAGATAATTCGTAACAATATTAAATAATTATTATAATATATAATAGGATGTGCATTTCAAAATTTTTACCAACATGAAAAGATAGAATCTAAAGAAACTTGTTTCACCAACTATTGTTATAAATACTATTATGTCTGTTTTATCGACTGAAACAATCCTTCGCAATCGCATTACTACATTCTAAAAATCGTAGTTACTTTCTGATGTAAATCTCGCGAAAACTAACAAAGAGAACCGAAGTAAATCTCCCTCGTTGATAACTGTTATGACCAATCGAATGTTATTCTATGGCTTTCTTCATTCCGGTTGCAATAGTTACAGTTCCTGGCTCATATTCTGAACATATTCACAGTTACTGTGCTAAGCTTGTTTGTGTTTCTCTTTGGAATGAACAGTTACGAAGCCAGACACTAGTGAATACAAAAATATGATATTTGAAAGGTACAGTTTCAAAACTATCTGCGTGCATTTTTAAAAAAGTATTGAAACACGTATTGCAATCTCTTTTCTGATTTTACTATATCAAAGACTGACTTAACCTCTTGCGCTGGAATGACATGCCACGCACGTCGAGAAATTTTTGTCCCAAAAATTGCAATATTTCCTCAATTTTAAGTATATTTAATGATACTCGGGCAAAATAAATGATAAATTTCTTACTTCTCAATAATCTCTATCTCCGGTGATATACCGACGAGTTCAAAAAGAAAGCGACGAATTATTGTATACGGTTTGGTCACTCGTTATGGTCCGCAATCAGTTGCCAGCGGTTAAAATCTGAAAACTGATTTCAAGTCTGTTGAAAATGTAGATTATAAATCGGAATTACTGTCAAAAAACCGTCCATACTGAGTTCAATTTCGATAGGAAACTTCGATACGCTATTGTGTGTCTTGAAGAAATATTTAAATATTTTTAGTAAACGTGAAACTCTCATCAATCATAATTGACTGCAAAAATGATAAACACAAAAGCATTTAAATCGCCATCTCATATGTTTGACGTCTCAAAGTCAATTTATCAAAACGTATTTACGTCAAGCATTCCAAGTATTAATGATTTCGGAGAATACGCGGCAAAGAGCACGCAAAAGGGAAAAAAACGTCGCATTTATGCAAATTATTATTAGAACTGATGCACCAAGGAGTAAGGAACAGTGAAAAGTTATCTGATGTTGATGAACTTCTTAAAAAATATTGCGATAATGATTGACGATATACTGGTAATTTGATATATAATGAATATCCTAATTTTGAAGATCAATAACTGTGCGAAGAAAAAAAAAGGAAGAAAATTCAACTTAATAATTTTGTTGAATATAGAAATATATATTATATTTTTCTCGTTGTAATTTAAATGAATGAACAAAGATTTGACTCTTATATAAGATAATTAACTCTTATCATCGTTTATTTTTCTTGTCATCGAATTTATTCTAAAATTATAGGTTATGTCATAAATTATCGAATTATAGATTAAGTCGTTCAAAATATAAATTCATATAAAGTACATTGTAGATAAGTAGAATGTATTATTACAAGTTTAGATTTCATCTAATGACTCATAAAATGCAATATATCCTTAGAGTAATCGTTATTATTAGTATAATTTTCGCACAACTGCATGTTTTAAGAGAGTTAGTCGATTTGGTAAGTGAAAATAAAAAGGAAATATAATACAGTCAAATTCAAATTTTAAAAAAAATTTTATTGCAGATTTTTAGAAAAAATTAATGATGATATTTCCGTTATTGTTACAATTATTATTATTATCAGTATGGTTAAATTGAAATATCATCAACGTAAATAATAATAATAATAATGTCCTCTTTATCACGTACATTCGAGGTTCCATCATTGTTCTTTAATTTCTATAATAATCATATTTACTAGGAAATAAATTCATATTAATAATCATATTATAATAATATTATAATTATTATGTTATATGAATTATAATCATATTAATAATCATATTTACTTTGAAAGAAAAAAAAAAAAAACATTTTACGATACTTAAACGCTGATGTGCGCCAGATAAAATTTATCTAGAAATGGATTAACAAGCTGAGAACGATGATCAACGAAATATATCGTCGAACGACGGAGAAAATTAACGCGCATTAGCAAAGTATAGTTGGTTCGTGTCCGAGGGATCCGGATATTTGTATTGTCCGCTCGCTGCGGATATCCGTATTAATCGGTCAATGCTAACGTACAATTATCTAGTACAATGGCAGATATTGTGCGCGTTATTGAAAACATAACCACAACCGCTCCAGTCATTTCTTAACCTCTTGCGCTGGAGTGATGCGCCACGCACGTCGAAAATATTTGGCCCAAAATTTGAATATTTTCTCAGTTTTAAGTATATTGAGAGATAATCCAGACGAAACAAGTAATAAATTTATTACTTATTAATAATTTCTACCCAGTGATATATCGATTAATTAAAAAAAAAAAAGAAAAGACGAATTATTACATATGGTTTGGTCACTCGTTATGGTCCGCGAACCAGTTACTAGTGTAAGAGGTTAAGTTGCGTGTAAGAGCTCCTCCTCTCTGCTTCGTCATTATATTTTGCGCGCGACAATTCGTTCAGAATGAAGGAGGAATTTATATCGAGTGTAGCCAAAGGAGAATTCTAATTCACTGTATTTGTTTGATTTTCTTTTGGAAGAATTAAATTTTTGTAATAATTCGTAATTAGTAAGATTAGATTTCTGTTGAGATTAAAAAGAATAATTTAAAAAAAGAAAGAAAGAAACTCCACAGGAACTATTACATAATTATACTTGAAAAAATAGTAATGACCTTCGTAATCTCCTACACGCGTTTATCTAGAGGCAACAAATAATAAGTATACCAAATTATTGCACTCTCGAAACAGAAAAAAAATGCTAGATGTATTTTTTAAATGACGGAGATAATTGTATTTGTATGTTAAAATGGGACACCCTGTATATTGTATCACAAACTATGTATACACGGATAATCCAAAACAAATATCGAATATTAACCACTTGCAACTGATTGCGGACCATAACGAGTGACCAAACCGTATACAATAATCCGTCGCTTTCCTTTTGAACTCGTCGGTACGATACTCACCGGAGATAGAGATTATTAAGTAAGAAATTTATTATCATTTGTTTTGCCTGGGTTATACTTAAATATACTTAAAACTGTGAAAATATTAATATTAAAATAACCTGTAAGAGGTTAAAAATAAGTGTCTCGAGCCTTTTGAGCGGAGACTAATTCCATCGTACAGCCCAGTGTACATGCGTAAGTCAGAAAATTATTTGTCCTTCCTCGCGAGATTATGCGCACGTGTGTATGTATTTCCTAATCAGTATGTACCGGAGGAAGGTGTAGCGAATGACGAAACGATACTTCTAAATTTCAGGCGTTGACCGTGGGCGACAAAGGTTGCGAGGCACTGCTACAGGCTCACCTACGATTGGAAGGCACCGGGGCAGCGAGCGGTGTCGCAGGCGTGGTAGAAGCATCTGGAGGTCGGCGCTATCTCCTGCTGGAGGGCCACCACGGTGACCTGCACGCGTACGTGAGGGCGCGTAGGAGACTGCGGGAACCGGAGGCGAGGCGACTCTTCCGGCAAGCGGCCAGGGCTGTAGCCACCTGCCACGAGTACGGGGTCGTGCTACGAGATTTGAAACTCAGGAAATTCGTTTTCGCCGATGAAACAAGGTAAACCAGAAAGTCTGTTTTCAGAGCAAATGTCTCCATGATTTGAAAATTAACACTTTTTTTTTTTTTTTGAAAATTGAGAAAGGAAAACGTGTTTGGGAAAGTTAACATTTTTTGTGCAAATCTGGTCATGACACACCGATTTTTTTTTTTTATTACGAAGAGGTAATGATAGCAACAACAAGCGTGTTATAAAAATCATACATTATTAGAAATATTAGAAACAATTTTTATTTATGGTAATTGTTGAAACATTTTCCCAGGCACAAGCCAAGGATTATTTTCGCAAGCGGAACAAAAGTAATTAGTGGCTTTGCGGCATTGTCTGCAGTTTTTCCTTCGTACTTTGTTATTTTGTCCTCTAGGCAACATTTCTTATAGATGTTCCGATATTTTCGAAGTGGTTGGCAAATTATCCCGGGAATTTCTAAATATTTCGATATTTTAGTAATTTTCAGACGATAGTAAATCTCTTGCGCTAGAATGACGTGCCACGCGCGTCGAGAATTTTTTGTTCCAAAATTGTAATATTTCCTCAGTTTTAAGTACATTCGAGTAAAACAAAAATAGGCAAAACAAGTAATAAATTTATTACTTCTCAATAATTTCTATCATACCAACGAGTTCAAAAAGAAATCGACGAATTATTATTGTATACGGTTTGGTCACTCGTTATGGTCCGCAATCAGTTGTCAGCGCAAATGGCTTGGTTAACCTCTTAACCTCGCACGTCGAGAATTTTTTTGTCCTAAAATTGCAATATTTCCACAGTTTTAAGTATATTTAAGCATAACTCAAGCAAAACAAATGATAAATTTATTACTTCTCAATAATTTCTATCCAGTGATATATCTTACCGAACGAATTCGAAAAGAAAGCGACGAAGCATTGTATACGGTTTGGTCGCTCGTTATGGTCCGCAATCAGTTGCCAGTGCAAATGGCTTGGTTAACCTCTTAACCTCGCACGTCGAGAATTTTTTTGTCCTAAAATTGCAATATTTCCACAGTTTTAAGTATATTTAAGCATAACTCAAGCAAAACAAATGATAAATTTATTACTTCTCAATAATTTCTATCCAGTGATATATCTTACCGAACGAATTCGAAAAGAAAGCGACGAATCATTGTATACGATTTGGTCGCTCGTTATGGTCCGCAATCAGCTGCCAGCGCAAGTGGTTAAAATTAAATTCAGCTGTTGAAGGCAAAATATCCTCGCGACTTATTTTGCTGAGTGCTAGCAGCCCTTTAAACTTTCATTTTGCTTAAAAACGATCTTATTTCCATGATTAGTTATTCAGTAATAACTCACAATATGAATTCATGATCGTTACACCAGGTGTGTGATCGGTCTCGAATAGGTTATCTAATCAATTTCTGGACAGGAAGTAGTAATGTCGTTTACAAGGTTAAGTTATATCTAGAAACTTCGTTTCGGGGCACTCAAACCTACATTTATATTTATCAGTTACTAACTATATTGTGCGAAAGAAATTTTTTCAAAAGTAAATTTTCCCAAGTTCCAAACTTGAATCTAAATTGAGAAAGTATTCATCATAGTAGTCTTTTATAAGAAAGGACAGAATTGAAGTAACAGCAATTACTATGCGATAATAAAATATCTTTTTGATAATTTCTTTAGATTTTCACCGTTGTTTCAAAATTATGATTTTATATGCTCGTGTCCTTGAGAACAAAAATCAATCGCACAAATATTTACAAAGCATATCTCGCACCGACGAACATAACTCAAACATTCTTTATTCAGGTTACAAGTGAATCCTTCGTTGATCGTCGTTGATTTCGTAGTTTCCCTTTCCCCCGAGTTCTAAATCACGAAGAATTCTCGAAACTCGAACAGCTTTTTTGGGTTTCGACAGGTTTCGAGTATCCCAAATGCATTAGCCTAGAGAAGAAGGTGGTAAAGTGACAAACTAGCTGTTAACGTGATACGACTGTTACCGATACGATGCACGATACGCCCACGTATCCGTTGGTGTGGCATTCTTAGTGCAAGTAAGAGGGGCACGCACGTTGCTGCACAGCCATGAAAAACCAGTTCGTATTCGTTTCATTTCCATATTCGCCTGTAACTCTTTTGCACCATCGGTTACACCAGGAGGCATATCTTAGAAAAGAATTACTATACTTCTACGCACGCCTACATAAATTAATTTCCCCTTCACTGACCGACACACATTATGCAGACACAAAATGCGCAACCCCTTACACGCGCTTAATCAATTCCGTTCCATTTTCTTTCTTGTTTTTCATTCCAACCTGATTATTTATTGCAATTGAAAATTGCAATTCGACAAATTGCTGTTGCCCATTGCAGCTCTAGCATTTTAATCGCGTTACGAATGCTATTACATTAAATTCCTCTAATGCTTTTTATCGTTCGTACGTATGTGAATGATTCTGTTTGTAATATCTTTTGCATTAACAGCTTGTAATAGTATCAATATATTGGATGTTATTAAATATAATTATAATAACTACTAATATAATTATAATAACTACTCAATGTAACATATGTATATTAATTTTCTATATATTTAATTGAAAGATGTTAATTTTAATTATACTTTAATTCAAGTGTATAAATATTGTTTAATAGAATTATTTTTTTACATTAATATACTTGATTGAATTATGAAATAATAATGCAATTGCATTCAATATTTTTTTATCTATTTTGTATATTAAACTTTAATTAATATATAATTAAAAATATATGTATATATGTATTAAATTTTAATTATTTTTTTAATATTTATGTATTTAATTAAAATTACAAAATACTTTTGATAGGTTGGTGCATCATGTTGTAACATTAGTGTTCAAAATCAGGACAAATCTGCGATCAGACCTCTGCGTACACATTATTTTTTAGTTTAGAGCGTTCGAAAGATTTTCGGTGGTGGAATTTTCACATTATCCTGCTATCTTTTTCTTTTTCTTAAATTGTGATTGAAAAATTGAAAACGGTGACTACAGTATTCTTAATCTTTGACGTTTGATCCAATTCTTTATCTCACGCTGAAATGTCACATGAGAGTGAAAAAACACTTATGCACAGGAAAGAATAGTAATTTCTCTTATTGTCAGTATGTGCTTGTAATTATTAGATTGTAGAATAAGTAGAACAAGTTGATTTTTTAATCGGTGATCTAGTCTCTCAGTGACTTTTTAATCAAATTGTCAATTGTGATAAATGACATGATTGTTTAAAGTAGATGTTACTCGTGTAAATAACTAAATGTATTTATATTTATAGTCATCTTCGTTCGTGAAATAACTAAATATATTTAATAATTAATATATTTATAGTTAATAATTTATAATTAATTACAATAATTTATAATTATAATTATATACTTATAGAATTATAATTAATTATAATAATTTATAATTGTATATTTATAGTTAATAATTTATAATTGTTGATTTTTGCATGGTTTTAAATGAGTGTTCCATTCTCCTCTTCTACTGCTTGATCGAAGCGAATATTTTTGGAAAATGTTTCTTTGCTTCCTGTTCTTCTCTTTCGTTTTTTGCTTCAAGTACTTTTCTTGACAAAATACAGAGACTCTATTGAGACAAAACAAAATCTTCGATTTTTTAAGATTATAAGATTGCATACTTACATACATACTTTAGAAATTGTACTGTAGATAAAACGAAGGGCTATAACTGTTACAACCGAAATGAAAAAATTACTTTTTCAATTGAAATGTTTTAACTATGATAATAGTTATAACAGTGTTATATTATTCGCACTTCATAACTACCGAAAATTAATTATAGTTGCTTCATAACAATTATAAGTAAAGGAAATTTCGGTAACCAGTTGTCGATAAAGAAAATTATATTTCAATCGCGTACAATAATTACAGACAACGAAAATATTGTTTCGGTTATGTTCAATTAATATTACACGAGTTTCTAGTAGTTAGAACTTTCTTGTTTATATAATTAAAATTATACATTGAAATTGAAATTTGGTATGAATTTTATTGGTTTTGGTTGATATCAATTGTTTTTATTGGTTTTGGTCAATATAAATTGTTTACGAGCAATTGAAATATAATTTCTGTCATCGATGACTGTCGATAACCAAGAACAATTGAAATAAATTTCTCTCTCGTCGATAACTATTGTAAACAACTGAGATGGAATTCCCCTCGTCGATAATGATTATCAGCGGAGCAAAACATTTCCAGTCGCTTGTAATTGTTATTTGCAACTGAAACGTATCAAATTTTAGCAAAAACTTTTAATATCCTCAACGAAAAATAAAACAAACATGTTTCAGTCGCCGATTTTTGTTTTTTTTTTTTTCATAAAAAATTTTTATCGGACAGTTATTTTTGGTCACTGACGATCGTAACTCTTGCCCGCGGAGAGGTGGCATTTCAATAATGCACTGTATTGTATATATAGAATTGCACAATGTGCACACATACGTGTTAGGTGGAATGAATTTGTGGAACGAATGGCTCGCGCCACGCCAGACCACACCAGACCACATCATAGTGCCACACCATGGCGAGCTATTCGCAAGGCGTGTTCCTGCGGCTGAATGCGACTGTCTCGCGCGCTAGGTACTGTATATACAGGGTGGTCCACGCAACTTGTGCACCTCTTGTGACTTCCAAACTGTGCGTTGCACAAAAAAATTTTGTATACAAAAGTTGCATGGTTTAAAGAGGTGCACTTGTGTAGTGCATTTTTTTTTTTTTTTTTTTTTTTTTTTGGAGGCGTTTCGAAGATTTGAAGGTCTTCTTCTTTGTTTTTTTAAATGGAATACTATATTTTTTATATCAAAATGTGGAAGAATTCCAAGTAAAAAAGTATTGATCTTTAATTAGCCCTAAACCTAATCACCCGTTATCATCACGTAAACATCGCTGTCCTGCGAAAATCTGATAAGGTTGAATCTCCAACTTTACGTGAAGAAAGAAGAAAATTTTCAAGAAATAAAGTGAAATTACTTGTTAGTTATTAAGTTTAGGACTAACAAAGGTCAATACTTTTTTACTCAGAATTCGATATTCTTCCATACTTTGATATAGCATTCCGTTTAAGAAAACAAAGTTGACCTTCGAATCTCCGAAACGCCGCCACCTATAAAAAATCATAAATGCACTACATAGTGTATCCCTTCAAACCATGCAACTTTTGTATACAAAATTTTTTTGTGCAACGCACAGTTTGAAAGTTACAAGAGGTGCACAAGTTGCGTGGACCACCCTGTATATATACACTTCTCTATTTACCTACCACGCACCTACACGCGAGTCCCTCGTGGCAGCAGAGTTTTGCACCAGACTCGAGGGCAACCGTCCGGGCAACCAAACAAACGAGCGAGACACCGAGATATTTATACTAATGTAACACGAAACACGATATAGTGGATGGTTAAGTAAACCACCGAATAGAATGTCTCGTCAGAAAGTATTATAGAAGTGTAATAAGTACTTGTAAAATATTCAGATTCAGAAAAACGAAAATTAATATTATTCGATTTATCAACTACTATTTATTGTCTTTAATAGTATTTTCTATCGTTCGCCATAAAATATAATAAAGTATAACGTTTAGTATAAAATAAAATATGATCATGGTAACGATAATTGCAGATAATTGAGTATCATCAACTTCATTTCTTCAAGCTTCAGAATTTCGCACAATGAAAACAGTTAAGGATTTATGATCAATGCCACATCGACAAAGAAAAAAAACTCAGAATGTGAATGTCAATTTTTGTTTCACAAGACGGTATATAAGATACATTGATTCTTTAACATTTCTTTTGTGCGGCCTTGGCCAAGATTTCGAGTGCTTATGTGCCAACGTTTCTGTCAGTTTCTTTGTTTCGACACGCTGGAAAGATGATTACTTTGACTATTAAACCGATTTTACAACTTGTGGCTAGAACGTGGCCCGTATTCCCTATACACGTGTGCCTCTTTTGTAGCCGTAATCGCGGATAACGTACGAAGCGATAAAGGCCAAGAGGAGGAGAAAGCCTCACCGGTGTGTGTATCACGTGTGTTGTGTTGTGCGCAATGTTGGTTCAGTGTTGTTGGTCAATCGCGCATTGCGCTCGCATTCCTGTCGCTCGGTGAGCTGCTCCCGCGTGTAGAATAAGGAGAGACGCGAGAAGGAAAAAGCGAGTAGGCGAGCTAGCCTATGTCCAGAGTAACGATTTTCGTCGCCGTATGATTAGTTGACATTGATCGGTCGGACGATCAATGCGAAACAGTGTCCATATACTTGATTTTGGTTAGATTTACTAGGTTTAGTTAGATTTAATTAGATTTAGGTTAGGTTTAGGTTTAGTTGGATTTAGTTAGACAAAGATATTAATATAAGCAAATAAATGAAAATATCGATTAACACTAGAACAACTGTGTCAAAGTATAATTATATGTAATATTCTACATATAATTTAGATGATTGATTAAATACGTTTATACAATTATATTTCTGTTCAAACAGAAATTAATATTAACTTTGACAAAAATATCCGTATCTTTTCAGCATTTGTAAAAAATGAAAATCAATCACGCAGTGTTGAAATAATAAAATTGTACAGTTATTTGTAAAACTTTTGTAATGACAGTTCTGTTAAATAATACATATTTTTACACACAACTGTCATTTTAAACGTCCCGCCGAAAAGGTGTTATAATGACCAAACGTCGCAGTGTTCGACATACATAAGAAAATGGCGAAAAAATACTAAATGATACTTCTCTCTGGATGAAAATTTGTGTAAAAGACTTTATTATTTGTTAATGTGTCTTTTTTTATGTTAGAAAATAATCGTTTGTAAAAATGAATATTTTTCATGAAAATAGTAGGCTTCATTCTTCATGTGAGTTATCCATTATTACGTACTTCTGAATTTCATTATAATCAGACCTCTTTAGTTACTTGTATTTTTTTCTCGATGATTTTCTGGTATAACGTTTTCTAATGTAGCTAATCATTCCTTTGCGTTTGGCTTCCAAAACTTTTCCTACCGATATTTCGTGTTTGGATATAATAATTTCGGCTATTTTTTTCATTTTGGTCAAATAAATTTGACTGTAATATAAAATTCAATGTATCTGCAATTAATATATAAAAAATTGCAACGATACTTTTTGATAACTTGTTTTTTAAAAACTCGTTTCTTGATAAAAATTATACATAAGTAAAATATAAATTTATTTATTATGATTATAAATTAATAAGTATAAATAAATAAAATTTTATAATAAATATTAAAATTATATTATAGTAGTAATTTAAAATTAATAAAATTACTTATAATTGAAGTAATGAAAATGAAATTTTTTAAAAAATTATAAGTAAAATATAATTTGTATCAGGATTAATTAATTTATTTTAATAATTTAATTATCTCGAAAATAAATGATCTAAATATATATAAATATATTATTATTTTTGTTCAATAAAGAAAATAAATATATATTTAGAAATTAAATGTTTGTCGTATGTATAAATTGGTAAAATTATATATAAGTAATTTAAAAAATTTGTCATTATTGTATGAAAACTTTTCAGTAATTTTGAAGATGCTACAGTACTACTAAACTCATCTTAAAAATTAAAACCAAAGGAACGAGTATTACTTCTGTAGCAGGTGTTTGAACCATTCAATAACAATAAATGAAATATAAGTAATATTACAGACTACATTATATCACCAATGTTCCATGACGTAAGATTTTTCACATCTTATATTTCGAATATTTTAATTCTTTATTTTGAATCGGTCTCGCTGTATGAGACGTCCCAATTTTTCGGGATTTGTCTCGATTTTCAAATATTCATTCACTGTTTTACGCGATTGTTGAAATATTGATGTCATTCGTAATAAAAATCATTCAAATGCACTTGTAATGCATAACGTATAGGTATAATAATAATAATAATAATAATAATATATGTAAAATATTGTACATGTCAAACATGTACATTTTTTTTTTTAGTCTTCGCGTCATTTTTGGTCTTGATCAATATCAAATCGGTCATTAACGATCAATGATTAATTTCCAACATGTTTTCGACAAAGTTCACTTATTTCGCAAATTTAAAGCGTTCCCTTTAAATGCATTTTCGCATGTACATCAACCGTTCTGTACGTTTCTGTCTTTTGTTTCTCGAGTTCTGCAAGAGTTGTTCTTCATCTTATTTGCGAAAATACATATTTCTACAACACTCGTCAACAATATCGCGGCGCTTTATTAATAAAAATCTTTGACAAAATTACGTTTAACAATTACTTCGTCTCGAATCACGGAACAAACACGACGTTGTCGCATCTCACGTCATGGTCGTATTGTAGAATTCGCCCGTCGTGTTTCACAGTCGGCCGTGTGACATTTTGTCGCCGTGCGACATTCAATTAGGATAATATAGGCTCATGCGTCGCGTCGCGTCGCGAGAAACGTAGAGGGCGGGGAGAGGGGGAGAGGTAAACGCGGCCGTGGTGGGGGGAGGAAGAGTGGGGGGAGTTCAGGGAGAATGTAGCAAGCCAGAAAAGCATATTGGTTTATCGGTTGGGGAGATTTTGAAACGCTGGTATAATTAGGAAACGCGTGGTTCGTTCCACCTCCGCCACAGAAACTCTGTGACACCACGTTCAGACGTACACTGCCGTTCAAAAGTATGCGAACACCTCCTTAATTCTTACTACTATCTAAAAACAAATTATTGAAACCTTTAATAAGCTTTATTAAAATTTCATGTATGCTAGTTTGTACAGTATTAGAGAACGCATTATTTAACCAATAATTCGTCAAATAACTCACCAACAATAGTAAAAAAACAATTATATATTCTTCTCGTCAATATATACGCCGTGTGCTTTTAATAACTGTATCTACGAGTCGTGGCATTCTTGCTGTCAGTTTTTTCATTTATTCACTGTCAATTAGGTTCCTCTCCGATTCTAAAACTTCTCATAAATGTTTCTCTGACTTTGGACATCGTTTTTCGGTCTTGCCTATCCAAGTGATCCCATAGTTTTTTTGTGGCGTTCAAGTCGAGACATTATTCCGTTGTTTTCACATTAGAATTTTCTTCTAGTTGTCGTAAACAATTTCGACGTATTTTTGCGATGTGTTTTCTGTCATTGTCGTGCATAAATGTGAAATTATTCTGTGCCCTGAAGGAATGGCGTTCTCTCGTAAAATGTTCAAATAATCCTCTTTTTTTTAAATACCGCTTATTTGTAGTAGTAAGAATTAAGGGGGCAGCAGGGGACAGTGTGAAAATAAATGCCTAAAAGTTACATATACTTTGGAGGTTAGTAAAGGAAACTACATATTTGATCGACACGAACTTTTGTGGTTTATTTTAACACATTATGAACTATAAAAAGCGACATTGAAAAAGGAAAAAAGAGGGCTCTCACTTAACTTTTTAATGATATCTTTTTACATACTTTTACACTCTTTTTACATTGCCCATCGGTGTGCATGATTTCAGCCAAACAGGATTAATTGCAAAGTTCAAAAGTAAACAAATATTCTCCAGGAATCGACGATCCAACATTTTCACGAAATTCTGTGAAAATTGTGAAAATAGCAGCTATTTGTTTTTGACGTATCGAATTTATGCCAAAAATTTTTACGTTTTTTATATTTTTCGAAATTGTTGAAAATTAAAAAAATATTCGATCGTCAATCCCTAGTAAATTGTTACACTAAGGATACGTACCAAGTTTCACAGTAATCGCTTGGTTAGATTCCAAGATACCTTGCACACCGTTTCTAAAAACCTAGTTTCGAGAAAAATGCGTTTAAAGTTTCAAAACACGTCATTTCTCATACGTATCCTTTGCTTACTTTTTTTACTTATATATCGCGGCTCGCAGTTCTTACAATTCACTAACTAAATTGAATCCAAGTCCCCTAATATTCGATTCGCCAAAAGTAACATTTGAATCGCACCGTTTACACTTTATAATAAAGTGGTTAAAATTGCAAACAGTGATACAAATTCAATTATTCTATATCCACGGATTTATCATTATATCCCAAAACAAGTCGTTTTAAAGGCTAGGACCTTTTGTACCTTATTTCCAAGACTTCAAACTACTATTTAAAATAAAAAAAAAAAAAATTGATTGAAAATTTTACACTAGCCTGACCGCTTAAGGAGGTGTCCACATACTTTTGAGCGGCATTGTATGTTACCCCTACTTGTGCGTCTCCTTGTGCACACAATTGCGTTAGAACTGTTGATCTACACTCGCGCCATTTTTTTCAAAGCTTGAGATTACCGCGTGTCGATTGTTTCCTCTTATGTTTGTACTGTGTTATCGATGATTTATTGACGGATAATGACAACAGAGGAACGAGCAAATGTTTGCACAATAATGACACGCGATAGATAGATGGAATATTTCGCAAAACTTGGTACGATGTGGGAAAATAGTATATTCAACTTCCTGAGATGATTATATTTGTTGGATTATTCTAAACGAATCGTCGGGTCCTTTTGCAATGAAGGTGATATTACGCTACGTTTGAATAATTTTCAATAATTTTAATTCGCAGTGCTAAAATACGCGTCTTTGTTGAACAAATTGAGCAGAATAAGCAAAACCAAAGATAGAGCAGTCGGAAATTTCTGGAAGATTTATGTCTGATAACAGATTATTCTGTTATTCGTAGACTGTGCATGTTTTGTGCGATTTTATATTTATTTATGTGAATGGAACCTACGTAGGATGTTGATTTATTTGTTAAATATTATGATTATATTTTAAATATTTTATATATTTTTCTACTTAATTTCTCCATAATTTTTCATAAATGCGTAAAAAGTGATTTTTAAAAGGGTTTTTGTCAGGGAAAATCAATGTACAAAATGTAAACCTACATTCACGTATACGCAAACCGATTACGTAAATCGAGTTTTCACTATAGAAGTGAAATTTATTATTTATTTTGTTTTATTTTACTCTTCATTTTCTAAAATTCGCGAATTTGTATTTGCCTTCTTCTTCGTGAAATAATTCCCACGATTGATAAATAAAACATATTCTGTAGATCATAAAGAATAATGTAACTTACTAACTCTTTAGTAAGAGTTTGTTATCGAGTTTAACAATTTAACTTCCGATAAAAGAATGGATCTGCAAAGGAATGTCGTTAAAAATGCATCCGAGAAATACGCATCGGTTTCGTTTCAGTTGTTTTATTACAAATATAATCACAACGTGCGCAATACGTATTGTAATGACTATCCTTGTATCTTACTGCAATCGCGCTTATGCAAATACCCTTTAGCCTTCCATTTGCGTCGCATTTTTCCTCCTGCTATCGCAAATTTTTTCCACTAGTATATTTTTCTTATCCACAATGAAAATTATTATTTTAAAAAACGTGGGAAAGAAATACCTTGTAGAAAGAAAGGGAGAAAATATTTTGCAATAGTTTAGTCCTTAAACTGCATTATTTTTTAATTTCTGGTGAAAAGAAATATTAATTTTAAATATTTAAATACTTATATAACAAACATATATAATACTGACTAAAATTTCCGACTGTAATTTCTTATCTCTTATTTTTGTTTAGAGGTAAAGCTATTTTGTGTACAAGGCGATCATGTTATTATCGTTCAGCGTTTTTCCTGGAAATAATAAACATAGAAAAAAATTATACTACTTTCTATGAATCATAGAACATGACAGTTTATAGTTTTTGTTATTCTACTTTTTGCAGAGAAATCAAGATGAAATCAAGAAATCAAGGTTTCGTTTTTCTGATCTCGAAAGCCATTGTAGAGTACATTCTTGGATTTATCTTCTGGCATATTTTCATATGATACAAACAAAACACATTTTAAAACGTTCCATTTAAAAATTAAACTTCGATTTTTCTAAACAAATGCAATGACAAAAAATATACGTATAGTATTATGTTACTTCAACATGATTCAAAAAATAATGCATCTTTTTCCTTGCATACTATATTTGTAAAAGTTTATAAAAGGAATATTGTAAGAAGAAACTTTGATCTTCAAGACCATGGTGGATTTAATTACGGAAAAGATTGTTCAGTGTGCGAAATTTTTGAGAGAAAAGGTATCAATATTCAAAATGATGCGAAATCATCTTTGGAAGAAACTCAATACTGCGATAGCAGAGGTTATAGTTAACCTCTTGCACTGGAATGACGCACGTCGAGAATTTTCGTCCCAAAATTGCAATATTTTCTCAGTTTTAAGTATATTTAAGTATAACCAAATACACAGGCAAAACAAATAATAAATTTTTTACTTTTCAGTAATTTCTATCGAGTGCTATTACACCAACGAATTCAAAAAGAAAGCGACGAATTATTATGTACGATTTGGTCACTCGTTATGGTCCGCAATCAGTCCGCCAGCACAAGTGGTTAACCTCTTACGCTGGAATGGCGTGCCACGTTCAGAATTTTTTGTCCCAAAATTGCAATATTTTCTCAATTTTAAGTATATTTAAGTATAACCAAATGCACAGGCAAAACAAATAATAAATTTATTACTTTTCAATAATTTCTATCCAGTGGTATCATATCGACGAGTTTAAAAAGAAGGCGACGAATTGTCGTACACGGTTTAGTCACTCGTTATGGTCCGCAATCAGTTGCCAGCGCAAGTGGTTATAACTCTCTTGCACTAGTAATTGGTTCACAGACCATACAATAATTCTTCTTTTTTAATTAATCGATATGTCACTGGATAGAAATTACTAACAAGTAATAAATTTATTATTTGTTTCGCCTGGGTTATATCTCAATATACTTAAAACTGAGAAAATATTGCAATTTTGAGCAATATTTTCGAGGTGCGTGGCACGTCATTCCAGCGTAAGAGGTTAAAAATGAATCTAGGTAGTGTACTACTGTACTATATCCATTGTTCCTTCGAATTTAAGATTTTACATGGAATAGTTTATCTTTCAAGGATCTTGTAAATTGTATCATATATCAATTTCTCTACTTTTATACTTTTATAGTTGATCGATTTGATAAACGAACGGCTCAAATATCAGAACCAAAAAGTGTCTCGAGAATTTTGAGCGACAGTGTGTGTTTCTCAAGCACTCTCAAATACCACAAGTATTTATTTTTTTCTGAAGAAATCACTATATTAGTAAGACGCCGCGGGGTTCTTGAACCTAAAAAAGTCTATCGTAGGAGTTGTCGTTGTCGTCGTCGTTCATTTACCAGTGAAAGTTTGCGAAGAAAGCTACACGGTATTCTCTAGCCTGTCCTCGCCGCGTCGAAAGTGGTGAACGCGCACGCAGCAATTGAACTCGGCAATATAGGGTTCCTTCCAGGAAACGGCACGCGAGAAGAGGGGCCATTGACACTCTTGGATTTTCAAGATCGTGCCAGACTCTCTCTTCCTCCTTTCCTTTTTACTTTCCTCTCGCGTCGAGACGACGAAAATATACAACTTGCTAAATTGGTAGTTCTCAGTACAAAAACAGATGCAGACAGTTCAACGCTGCAACTATCGACAAATAAAACATCAAAATTAAAGTGCCAGAAGGAAAAATGTATAATGCAATGAAAAATACATTTAGCTTTTAATAAAAAATCATTCAAATCTCTAAAAATACTTTGATATAAATATATAAAATACTTTGATATACTTTGATAAATATATAGTGTACAATATATATGATATACTTTCAATAAGTATATATTTCCGTGGAAAATTATAATTATTTATGTATCTATATAATTATAGATAATATATTATATATATATTTTATATTATTATAATATATATTTATGAATATTGTATAAATATAATTACAAATGATTATGCTATTAAATAGAAAAGTCTCATTTTGTATTTTGCAACATCAGCAGTTAAACTGCAAAACTTTTAAGAAATAATTTAACAAAAGAACAATTTAGCATAAATAATATAATCTTAATAATAAAGCACTATCAAAAAGTAATTTTAATTGATGATTATTCATTATCTTTTAAAACATTTCGTGGCATCGATTACAGTTTCTGTTCTCCATGTGAGCTCACTTCCCAAACGATTACATTTGCACATCGACTAAATGTTTCAGGTCGATATGAGAACGAGCATCAAAAGCTTGTAGTTGCCTAAGAACATTACGTACACACATTCTGTGTTAAATGTATTCTAAGAACGTTGCTGTTGGCAATAATTTCATTTCAAATTTCCTTCGCCTTGTTAGTTTAATGTTACAACGTTTAATTCAAAGTGCATGTTAATCGAGATATTATTTGCAAAATACCATAATTCGTGCAATTCGTGTCGATTTTGTTTTAAACGAAGAATTCTTTTTCCCTTTGATAAATCTAGAAAATTTTACGCAAACACGAGTTAAAATTAAAATTGAAATTAAGACAGATGTTACGTCGGAAATCTCCATTTTGTAGAATATTTATTCACTTTCTTTAGAATTGGAATTAATTTTAAGTATTAAGTATTTCAAATACGAACACCAAATATGATGATATACAAAAACGAAGTAGTTTAAAATGTTAACTCGTTTTTTCTTTTTTTTCAATTAAAATATAAAACAGATTAAAAGAATAGAAATGATCTGCCAAAGTTTCAAATACAAAGTAGTAGTTTTGAAATGAATCGTCTTCAATCTCCGAGCATTGCACATCTAAGCAATTTTTCCATTCTGACACCGACACTCTTCTTTTGAGAAGAAACATTTAATAAATATTTGTTTAATCCTTTTTTTCATATAGAAAGATACAATTTCCACATTATCGATATCGCGTTAATACTTGACGAAGAACAAGTTTTGTTCAACTTGAGCTGCTGGTATATTTTGAAAGTGGCATAAGTCGCTTTGTTTTTGATGGAGGTTAGGTTTGTACATGGTGGAAAATGATTGTTCACTCGATGAAAAATTTGTAATATACTTTTAATTAAACTATCTACATAACATTAAAAAAAAAAATAATCCATGTTTTACTGTAACACTGTAACACAAAATAATAATCTTTTAATTTTCTTTGATTTGGTTTTTACCTTTACTTTTTTTTACCGAATCGCATGTAATTTTTACTCTTTCTCATCTCACAGCCTCTCTCTCATTCATCATTCATACCAACTGATCAAAAAATCAATTGTTACCAACAGTTGTTAAATCGAAATATTTAAGGATTTATGTTTTAACTTGTTTAGAAAAATTGATGCCAACTTTCGAGAAAATTTACTTGTATTTGTTATCTCGGATATTTGTATCTTTCTCAGTCGTAAATAATCGCACAGATGTTAACGAAACGCCACTTTTCGTTACTGTACCATTTTCAAAGTAATTTCAAAGTAAAGCTCGTAAAAATTATTGACTTGCGTTAATTTTACCGAATTGACGTTTGATAAAACAGTAATTTAAGAAAATTGAATAAATCGTATGACAAAAGTAATTTATATAACGTATTTCATACTTTGGTCAAAAATTTTCTTATTGTAATTAATATTCATAAAATAAAATTCATTAGTGCATTTCGAAACCCCAAGTATAAGTAATTTATATAACGTATTTCATATAAAAGTTTACTCTTTAAATTGAATCATCGTTAATAGGAATAATTAAGTTCTTTGGACATCTCATTTTGTCTCTAATTTTTAAAATAACTGTGGTGAATTGAGGATATATAAGGAAGCAAATCCATCATATCTTTATGTTTTGTTTTACGAGCATTTGCGCATAGAGGAGGATCCATTTCTATTTGTGAACAATGTCTTGGTTCTCCTCTTTTTGGTGACAAATCCAATTCACAACAAATCACCATTTTTTATCATTTTCACTCTGAAGCCATTTTCAAAATAAATATTTCGTTAATTACCTAAATTTTTGTCAGAAAAAAAAAATCTCAGAAAAAGTGATTTCTATAATATTGACCGCAAATTATTGTAAAGTTGAATTGTAATCTAATTGCTAACTGGATCGTCTTGAGATGACTTGTGCTACTTTCAAGATAAACGGAATTCATTTATGCGCGTTGTACAGGGTGTCCATAAAGTCTCTTTACAATTTCAAAAATTTATTACAATGGCAAATGAAAAGACAGATAAGTGAAAATTATTACAAAATGAGACGTATATATTTAAGTTTTGTTTTTTTCCACATTTAATACATCTTTAGTACCGTCTTGATGTGCTTCGTGCAACTAATGATGCCCATATAGAGGTGTATTAAATGAGGCAAGAAAAAAAAAAAAAAAACTTAAATATACATTTTGTAATAATTTCCACTTATCTGCCTTTTCATTTGCTTTCGTAATAAATTTTTCAAATTGTAAAGAGACTTTATGGACACCGTGTGTATGTCGATCGGATATCGTAATCAACAGGAGAAGAAACACACCGTGGAAAGCTTACAAGTTACTCAACGGTCGGGGAATATTACGTATACACATGCGTTCCGCGACTTCCGCGTTGCAGGTTAATCAACTGGCTGTGTACGGGCCCCCAGGGCGGCGTGCACTCTCCTTTCTTTCACCGGTGCTTTCGTTCTGCCTCGTTCCGCGACGTCCCCGCCGCATTGTACTATGGATTACACAGCGATGGCTCAATCGCGATATCCTCACCGCTCTTGCTAAACTGAAAATACCTGTGCACGTAAAAGGTTGCGCGCACGTTACTCGCGGTTGCTTTGACACCGGCGTCTTTCTCTCTCACCTCCTTTTCCTTCACCAATTCTCTCGTAACCATCGATGGATCTCGTGTAATTTGCTCGAACGATGACGCGTGCGCGCGATAAAATCGGACACGAGGCTGATGAGAGAGTTGGACAACGATCCTGGTTTATTCTTCGAAGATGACGCATTCCGTGGAACGAGAATGAGGCATACGAAATCAAAGGAAGGGTCTCGAGAACCATTGAAATGTGACCAAACGCGGTCACACATCTACTTTCTTTCTTTCTCTTCTTTTCCTTTCACACTCGTTTTACAGTCAACTATTGAGAAATTATGTAGAGATGCGGGACTTTAAAATAAAAAAAGTTCAATTGTTTCAACTTTTTTTTTTTAAACTGTTGTATCTTTGATATTTGTGAATTGCAACACTTGGAAAAAAAAATGCAAGAAATCATCTTTTTATTAACATAAAGTCAGTCAAGAACTTAGTTAATTCCAATGTATCCTGGAACAAGTAAAAATTCAAGATATACGGTGACATAAAGATACATCAAACTCTATCAATTACTTACAAATAACTTGATATAACATAAAATTTCTTCATGTATTATTAAAAAGTAATTGGAACACGTAACAGTTTATTTCTTAAATATAAATCAAGAAACAGTCGCCTACATTCTACGTGAAAACCAGGTTTTCTTGTATATACATACAAATGTCACAATAGAAAGTTCTTCTTCCTCTCCTAGGACCACGAGAGCTTTCGTTTTGACATTTTCTTAACAAATTCAGGCAATATTTTTAACAAATGATTTAACATTTAATTCAATCAAGTAACTTATATATCTTATAACGTTTGCCCATTGCACAATAGATTTCCCCAAATTAAAGTTCTAAAAAGAAACAGAAAAAAGAGTAGTTAGAGCGAAGAGTTAATAATTAAACCTAAATGTAGAAACTAACTAATTCATCCTTGAAATTATCATTGTACATGTTACTAATCTTTCTGATGTGACAATAGACAAGATACATTCGTAATTACATATATTTATGTAATATATATAAATATATAAAATTAAATATAATATAAAATATATAAGATTAAATAATATAAATATACAGATTATAAGATCTTATAAATATATAAGATTAAATTATATAAAGAAGACTAATCAAAATAAATAAACACTAAAGTCAATGACACTATTGCTCTGGCAATGAATACATCTTGTGTATCCATTGTCTATTTACCATTTTAGATTACATTGAGCTTGAGAGATTAAAGGTTCACGCGTTATTATTGCGTCTAAATTTGTTTACTGATTCAAAAGATAAAATAATTTCTTTGAAGCGACCCACTTTACCGACATCCATCGGAACAGCCTACGTATAATATCAAAATACTGTCACGATTTATAATAACAAAATATTCCACATTTTCTACCATGATATTTCTTACTATGATATAGTGAATAACAATAAGGGAACAAGGTAACCAAATTTGGACACAGCTTAACATTTGTCGACTATGATCGATCCACGTGTCAAAGAGGTTAGGTTATTAGATTGTCGGATTCCATTTATCAGATCGTTCTTTCAAATGAGCCGTTTATTTTGAAAGTGGCCTAAGTCCAAAAAAGTCAAGCCAGCTGTTTTAATATTTACATTTCTTATCTTTTCATTTTTAAACAAATTATAACTAACATATTTAATATCACTAAGATTTTGTACAAAGAAAATTAACTGATTAATGAGAATGATAAAGATTTTTATTTTGAAAGTGGCTTAAGTTGCATTTTAAGAGTTTCAAACTGATATAAAGTATATTGTGCAATAAAATTTTGAGATAAGAGCTATGTTTTTTATTATTGAAGTAGTAGTGTTCGATTAGCTCAGACAGTGATTTTCCAAATAATAATAATTCCATTAAATATAGAGAATTTTATTTCAACTAAACCTCTAGGGGACGCGGTTTTAGAAGGTTAAAAAATACTAGTAGAGGAAGGGTAAATTGGTTAAAAATATGTTAGGTGCGATTTTTGAGAACAGAACCATATGAAATGTTCTATAAAATATCAATGAAACTACAATAATATTGAATTGACACCACTGTACAAAAATATAAGACCAATCGTAACATTAAAATACAACAATATAATAGACTTATTACACTATACACCACTTGTACACCATAATTATTTTAAATCCCTCCCCCATACACAAATTGGAGAAGAATGAATTATAAATTAGGAAATATTATTTGAATGCAACATTTCTTCAATAGCGAATAAAAGTTGGATACTTTTTAATTTCATAACACAAAATTGTAATATTTTTTTATTTTAAGGGAATTTTATTTTTTCAAGGGACTTGTGCCTTTTTAAAAATTAAAAATTTCATTAATTTTGAAAGTGGCTCAAGTCCATTCATAGCCATCAAAAACGTGTTATCTTCTAAACAATGTTTACTAATTAGGTTGGTAAATTATACACCCTTAGAAACACAAAAACTATATATTATACTACCATGTTACCAATATTTTTAAATTTATCAAAACGCAAACCGTTAAGTATCTTGATTTAAAGAAAATATATACCTGGAACTCCCATGTACTTACGTTCCTTCTTTCTATTTTAGAACACGACTTCGCTTGGAAAGCCTAGAAGATGCTGTGATCGTGGAAGGTGACGACGACAAACTAACCGATCGACGAGGCTGTCCGGCATACGTAGCACCGGAAGTTCTACGCTCGGGACGAGCATATTCCGGCAAAGCAGCCGACATTTGGTCGCTTGGCGTTCTTCTGTACACGATGCTGGTCGGCCGTTACCCGTTCAACGACGCTGAGCACACGTCTCTGTTTGCGAAAATCTCACGTGGTCAATTCGCAGTGCCGGAAGGCCTGAGCCCACGTGCCCGATGTTTGATCCGCTCGCTGCTGAGAAAGGAACCGTCCGAAAGGCCGTACGCGGAGGACGTGCCGAGGCATCCATGGCTCGCGAAACCGTTGCGAGTCTGCACCACGTCCAGCAGATCCTCCTGCCAGGATCAGATCGTACCAGAGCTACCTAACAATCCTCAAGACTGACTCTTCCGAGAGAGAAAAATATATTCCGCGTGCGCTGGACCTAGCTTTTCTTGTTAATCCTCTATTTGGACGGAAATTTCACGCGGATAGGGAATTTTCATTCTCGAGTTAACGTGGCTTTTGTTTTTTTTTTTTTTTTTTCTTTTCACCCTTTTCTCCTCTGGTTCTTACGTCTCTTGGCTTTTTATTTTCCATTAACGATGTAAAGTTGGATACAGACGCCTGGTTATATACTACTGCGAATATATACTACTGTTTTCCAATGTTGACATACATATATTCTTGATAATGGGGGACTAAAACAACGATATTTAAGAAATATCTTCCGCAGGGATTACATTTTGCTGTATTTTTACAATTGAAAAAAATTTGAATCTATGCTAATGTATAACCGAGCACATGTAACTGACTCGTGTTGTTTTTGCATACAATGTTAACGCAAATATTGATAGAAATGCCATGCGTCGTTTTTCTTTTTACCACATATCGTGGATACGTAATTATCGCTGGAAGAAATATAGTGCTGAAATGTTGAAATTGTTCAAAAGCTACAATAAACATGTCTTGATTAGATGAGAATTGTTAGGAAAAAATATTATTATTTCTATCTATAATACAATTAAGAATCGGTCATTAACACACTATAAGGTTTCTTTCTTTCCATATGCTATCGTATATCATAGCTTTCGTGAAAAAAAAAAAACAAAAAAACAAAAATAGAACAGAGAAAGAGAAAAAAAGTCAAACTATCCTTGTGTAGTTGGTGGTAGTTTAAGAGCGAATTAATTCACAAAGTTCGAAAGCTAAAAATAAAATCTAACTGACTTTAAACACTTGGTACAACGAATTAAAAAGGATATTTAAAATTCAATTTAAAAATAATTCTTGAATATTCCTTTCGCAGACCCGTGAATACTTTGTATTTTAAACACTTTAAATAAAAAAATCGAATTCGTTACTCTGAGAAAATGTATCAAGTGCATAAACCTGACAATAAAAAATTGATCTTTCTTAGAATATCATAACTTATAACCACACCATATTTCTTCCATCTACCACGTTACATCATTTATGCAAAAGCCATGTTATTTGTCAAACGGATATATCAAATAAAGGATTAACTGTTAATTGTTGCATCGAGGAGTCATTTTGACTCCCAACCATTCGTTGTTTTTCTTCTTCAGTTTTCTTTCTTCTTTTGTTTCTTTCTTTCTTTCTTTCTTTTTTTTTTTTTTTTTTTTTAGTAGGAAGCTTAATGTTAACACTGTGACGACCGG